>NC_137613.1:54180273-54272773 GCF_963280865.1 Gymnoscopelus braueri
CCAATGATACTAATGAAGGCTCTGTTCCATTCTGCTACACCAGTGTATGGAAGTCCATAGGTCCAAAAATTAAATAATAAATACCACAATGAAATAAATAATAAACACAATGATATAAATACAAAATACAATTAAATAAATACAAAATACAATTAAATAAATAAATGTATTTATTTATTGTGTATTTTTTTATATATCATTGGGTTTTCTATTTATTTCTTTGTGGTTCTTATTTATTTCATTGTAACTTTTAATGTCAACCTATATATATTACATGATGCCACTTTTAGCTATTTAATCAAGTCCATTGGTCCAAAAATTAAAAAATAAATATCGCAATGAAATTAATAAAATCCACAATGATATAAATAAAAATACAAATAAATAAATAAAAAATACAATTAAATAAATAAATGTATTTATTTATTCTGTAATGTTTTTTATTTTATTGCGTTTTATATTTATTTCATTGTGACTTTTAATGTCAACCTATATATATTACATGTTGCCACTTTTAGCTATTTCATAAGGTACATTGGTCCAAAAATGTTATAACAAATACCACAATGAAATATATAAAAAACATCATGATATAAATAAAAAATGCAAATAAATAAATAAATACATTTATTTATTTTTTAGTGTTTTTCATTTAATTGTGCTTTTTATTTATTTATTTTGGTATTTATTAAATGGGTTTTTTATTTCATGCTGTCTTTTCAAAAGAATGACTTCCATTTACCCAATCATGGATTTCATGCTGTCTTTTCAAAAGAATGGCTTCCATTTACCCAATCATGGTTTGACATCGCCGTCTGTCAATCAACAGGAACGGGGCGGGACCATAGGGCGGGACCTATTTGCTGATTGGGTAATCCCTGGCTCTGGATTACTTTGGTCTGTCTGTAAAACTGAAGCCAGCTTCGCCATTTTTAAATCCCACTGAATATCACTAGTGTTTTTATCTGTAGATAAAGTAGGCCTATTATAATCGATTTGTAGTAAAAGTTATGGCATATGTGAATGAGAATGACTTGAGGGATGTGATGTTTACTTTAGATTAGATAGTTGTTGTTTTTTTCGCGGACCCCCCGAGGACCCCCCCCGCGATTTCCTCCCTCACTAAAATGATAGCCTACTTACTTGTTAATGTTTTTTTTTCTTCACACATTTGGTAAATAGATGAGAGAGAGAGAGAGAGAGAGAGAGAGAGAGAGAGAGAGAGAGAGAGAGAGAGAGAGAGAGAGAGAGAGAGAGAGAGAGAGGTTGCCACAATAAGGTGTCAACGAGGTGGTCAGCAGTGTAAATGGCTCTTACAATTTAAATAAGGCTACAATGACCAGTTACAGATACACTTCATCCACCTGAAAGGTGCGAATAGTTGCTAGGCTACTATACTTTTTGGGAGGGATGTTCAGCAATAAAAATGACCAAAAAAATGACAGTATCAGTATGCTCAGGTTTAAAAACGTGACAGTGTTTACAGACAAATTATATGCTCGGCTTGATTAATAAGCTAAATTGAAAAAAGAAAGAAAAAAACAGATTACAGGACAACAATATCAGATATCTCCATCATGCAAGAATAAAGACAGTAAACTCAAATAGCATTCAATGTGGGTTAATAATGAAAAAATATGTAATCAGTTACTTCAACTTGATTATATGCAAGTATAAAGACCGTAAAACTATATATACATTGGGGGTGGTTAATAAGGAATAATAAAAATGAATATTTGATGGGGCGCTGGGTCCGCGGAAGTTTACAAAATTGTGGAGGGGGTCCTTTGGTCCTATAAGGATGGGGACCCTTGAGACCCTTGAGACACGTGATATAGGTATGTGTAAATATGTAGATAATTTGTTTACTTGATTGATCTCCTTTCCCCCTTGCACCCCCACCCCCTTCTTTTTCTTCCCTTTATTTTTTTCTATGGAAATAATATGATGGGAACTATGCACAAAAACAAATTTCACCCACTTTTTAAACCTGTGATGTGACAATAAAGCTGATTATCACGTACCTGAGATAAGATATAATGTCATGTAAGCAGAGACAAACAGTTCACACAAATTCCCACTGCAAATGAAAGAGGTGCCTCTTTTTCCAGTGTACAGATTGTCTATCAGTGATATATATTAATGTATTCGGCTGTTTGCTTGCTTACAACAATAATATCTATCTCTTCCTATGACATAGCTGTCCTGTGGTTGCAAAACAAACCACACTAGACCCCAGGGTTCTCACAGACATTACTAATTTACCCTCAGAAAAGAAAACAATTATGTATAACAAAACATTTTAAAACATAAAATAAAGACAAAAACAAACCATATATATCTGGATACCCTCTGAACCTGCTTAATTTCTTTGGTTACCAACTTTTCATTTTATTTTTTAAAAAGCTTTTCAGAGGGGAGAGACATTACATCACATCACTATGTATGGGCAAACAGTTCACACAACATCACACACTATCATAAAAAAGCATATATTTTCAGTACATTGTACATAGATCAGTCAGTGATCATTAATGTATTCATGTACTCTATAGTTTGCCTGCTAGAAATAGGGACATTCTCTTCCTCTGATCTGGTGGTCATGTGATTGTAAAACAACCCAGGCCGCTTCTTAACCCCTTCACCAGACCCCCGGGTTCGCATAGGCATTAAAGGAAAGGAACACCCACGATGTATATATAAAACAATATTTTTTAAATAATACAATTAAATGAAATGAAAACCAAAACAAATCATAATTATGTTGTTGGATACCCTCTAATTCTGCTTATGGAAAAAAAAACTGGGGAAAAAAGAAAATAAAGTAAAAACAAACATGCTTGAACCTCCTTATTGAACATTCAATTTAAAATGTTCATTCTCTGATACCGATATACAGGTGTTCAACCTGGAGTACAGATTTAACCTTCAGGGCCGCTGTAAGTAATGTTTAACACTGGCATTCTCTATCTCAAGGGTCCCCATCCTTATAGGACCAAAGGACCCCCTCCACAATTTTGTAAACTTCCGCGGACCCAGCGCCCCATCAAATATTCATTTGTATTCTTCCTTATTAACCACCCCCAATGTATATATAGTTTTACGGTCTTTATACTTGCATATAATCAAGTTGAAGTAACTGATTACATATTTTTTCATTATTAACCCACATTGAATGCTATTTGAGTTTACTGTCTTTATTCTTGCATGATGGGGATATCTGATATTGTTGTCCTGTAATCTGTTTTTTTATTTCTTTTTTCAATTTAGCTTATTAATCAAACCAAGCATATAATTTGTCTGTAAGCACTGTCACGTTTTTAAACCTGAGCATACTGATACTGTCATTTTTTTGGGTCATTTTTATTGCTGAACATCCCTCCCAAAAAGTATAGTAGCAACTATTCGCACCTTTCAGGTGGATGAAGTGTATCTGTAACTGGTCATTGTAGCCTTATTTAAATTGTAAGAGCCATTTACACTGCTGACCACCTCGTTGACACCTTATTGTGGCAACTTCTCTCTCTCTCTCTCTCTCTCTCTCTCTCTCTCTCTCTCTCTCTCTCTCTCTCTCTCTCTACCAAATGTGTGAAGAAAAAAAACATTAACAAGTAAGTAGGCTATCATTTTAGTGAGGGAGGAAATCGCGGGGGGGTCCTCGGGGGGTCCGCGAAAAAAACAACAACTATCTAATCTAAAGTAAACATCACATCCCTCAAGTCATTCTCATTCACATATGCCATAACTTTTACTACAAATCGATTATAATAGGCCTACTTTATCTACAGATAAAAACACTAGTGATATTCAGTGGGATTTAAAAATGGCGGAGCTGGCTTCAGTTTTACAGACAGACCAAAGTAATCCAGAGCCAGGGATTACCCAATCAGCAAATAGGTCCCGCCCTATGGTCCCGCCCCGTTCCTGTTGATTGACAGACGGCGATGTCAAACCATGATTGGGTAAATGGAAGCCATTCTTTTGAAAAGACAGCATGAAATCCATGATTGGGTAAATGGAAGCCATTCTTTTGAAAAGACAGCATGAAATAAAAAACCCATTTAATAAATACCAAAATAAATAAATAAAAAGCACAATTAAATGAAAAACACTAAAAATTAAATAAATGTATTTATTTATTTATTTGCATTTTTTATTTATATCATGATGTTTTTTATATATTTCATTGTGGTATTTGTTATAACATTTTTGGACCAATGTACCTTATGAAATAGCTAAAAGTGGCAACATGTAATATATATAGGTTGACATTAAAAGTCACAATGAAATAAATATAAAACGCAATAAAATAAAAAACATTACAGAATAAATAAATACATTTATTTATTTAATTGTATTTTTTATTTATTTATTTGTATTTTTATTTATATCATTGTGGATTTTATTAATTTCATTGCGATATTTATTTTTTAATTTTTGGACCAATGGACTTGATTAAATAGCTAAAAGTGGCATCATGTAATATATATAGGTTGACATTAAAAGTTACAATGAAATAAATAAGAACCACAAAGAAATAAATAGAAAACCCAATGATATATAAAAAAATACACAATAAATAAATACATTTATTTATTTAATTGTATTTTGTATTTATTTAATTGTATTTTGTATTTATATCATTGTGTTTATTATTTATTTCATTGTGGTATTTATTATTTAATTTTTGGACCTATGGACTTCCATACCAGTGGGTCTGAGAGTGTGGTCCAGGGACCCTCATGGTTCCAAATGGGCCCTTATGGGTGTGTCTCAGAGTTATGGGGGTCCTTGAAATTAAAAGGTTTGAGAACCGCTGTGCTACACTAAATGGAACAGAGCCTTCATTAGACTCATTGGTAACACCTGTGAAGGAAGTAAGGAAGAGGCCCAATTTATTTTATAAAAGGGACAAGGACTGAAAGATACAGATATCTCCATATATGGAAATAAAAGGGACAAGGACTGAAAGATACAGATATCTCCATATATGAAAATAAAAGGGACAAGGACTGACAGATACAGAGATCTCCATATATGGGCATATGAGCATGCCCATATATGGGCATATACTGATGCCATCAGGGATATCCATATATGGGCAAAAAAAGGACAAGGACTGACAGATACAGAGATCTCCATATGGGCATAAAATAGCTGTCGACAAGCTCGCGTTAAGAGGATGCTGGGGTTAAGTGGTTATAGACAGGTGACGTTGATGGACAGATGACTCTGACTGGCAGCTGACATTGATTGACAGGTGACACTGACTGACAGGTGACACTGACTGACGGGTGACACTGACTGACGGGTGACACTTATAGACGGGTGACATTGATGGACGGGTGACATTGATGGACAGGTGACATTGATGGACAGGTGACACTGATTAATAGCTGAGATAGACACTAACAGCCACAAACACTAGCAATACAAGTTGTAACCTGTTCCAGAGGGCTTACATGTATTGTGTGTGTGTGTGTGTGTGTGTGTGTGTGTGTGTGTGTGTGTGTGTGTGTGTGTGTGTGTGTGTGTGTGTGCGTGCGCGTGCGCGTGTGTGCGTGTGCGTGTGCGTGTGCGTGCGTGCGTGCGTGTGTGTGTGTCTCTCTCTCTCTCTCAGGTGTTTGGAGCACTGGCGTCAGAGCCTCTGAAAGTCACCGATAGTTTCTATGGAACTGGAGAGACCTTCCTGTTCACCTTCTGTCCTGAGTTTGAGGTGAGACCTACACAGGTCATGGCAGGTTGAAGTGAGACCTACACAGGTCTGGTCAGGTTGAAGTGAGACCTACACAGGTCTGGTCAGGTTGAAGTGAGACCTACACAGGTCTGGTCAGGTTGAAGTGAGACCTACATAGGTCCTGTCAGGTTGAAGTGAGACCTACACAGGTCCTGTCAATTTGAAGTGAGACCTACTGTATTTAGATCACAGGTTTACAGTTGTAAAGAAGAATTCTTTATTTCAAATGCGTTCCATCATGTGTCGTTTTCATGAGAAGAGAGAGGATAGAGCAGGAGAGGTAAGAAGAAAAGAAAATAATATACAAGAAGATACGAAATAGGTCAAATAATCCAAGATAAATACAGAATACTGTATAAATAACATAATGTATGCAGTAGCAGGTACAGTAGCAGTAACCAGTAGCGTTTATCAAGTGTCTCAGAATCGTGTGTGTGAAGATTCTCAGAATGACACAATTTTTGTTTTGAATTATAATCCCACCCAATGTATTAGATTATTTTATTAGGTTAAATGGGTTATATAAAGTATGTGTTATGCTAAGGGTTATTTGGTGTGTGTGTGTGTGTGTGTGTGTGTGTGTGTGTGTGTGTGTGTGTGTGTGTGTGTGTGTGTGTGTGTGTGTGTGTGTGTGTGTGTGTGTGTGTGTGTGTGTGTGTGCGTGCGTGCGTGTGTGCGTGGCAGGTGTTTAAGTGGACAGGAGACAACATGTTTTTCCTAAAAGGAGACATGGACTCACTGACCTTTGGAGGAGGAGGGTGAGATAAATTCTACTGTACTTACTTGTACCTTTTTCCACTGACGAAACCTAAATAAAATAAGTTATAAAAACTAAGCTATGATGAGGGGAAAACTATGCCTGAATAATTTGTATTGACAATTTTGTCATATACAAACTAGACTAAAAAGATTAGACTAGTGGAGAAGAGATCATGTAGAACATTCTGAATTTCATTCAAAGGTAAGCACACAAGTTATTTTATCAGGTAAGCTGGTGTGTTTATGCTAAACTTGAAATACAATGCAAGCTAAAGAAACCACCTGACAACTGACCTGTACTGATTAGAGAAGTGAATTACTCATCTTAGTTAAAGGTAGGGTAAGTGATTTGCTTTGGTTAAAATAAGTGTTAAATAGCTCTATATTCTGATAGTACTCATTGCTATAGAGTGTTTGTTCGGTATTAGGAGTCTCCTTGTCTCTCCACCTCTAAACAGAAAATGCATTTTCGTTTCAGTTTCAGTTTAATTTCCAATTGTATCCAACCAGGACAGAGAACTCAATCAGGATACAGATTAAACAAGTGGAATTGGAAGTGATGACACAAGAAATGAGCAGACAAAATTGGAACTGGAACACTATACAAATTAAGCTTAAAAATGGGTACTTTCTCCTGATTGGCTGAGATTTTGACACCTACCGAAAAAAATTATTTTCTGTTTATTAAAGAGCTGGAGAGACAGGGAGACATCTGTTACTGAAAAAACACTCTATAGCAATGATTGCTATCAGAATATAGTATTTTAACCTTTTAACAAAATACTTTTTGTTTTAACCAAAAAATATCACTTACCCTACCTTTAATATAATTAAAAGATCAATTGACACGCTGAAATGAGTGTGACATTTCTCTGTCCATACATGTAAACAAATCGAAAAAGAAGAATTTAAACAATGCATTACACTTTAACCGGTAAAACTTTAGTCGACTAACTTAACTGTGAATTGGTTGACTAAAATCTCACAATGTTTAGTCGACTAAAAGTCGCAGATGACTAAAATATGACTAAAACTAAATGGAATTCAAAATATTCAAAAGACTATGACTGATTAATACTGGTTTACAGCATTTTATGTTTAAAGTATTTGTTTACTGTTACTAACTGTCTTTAACCAATTTGAAGCCCTTGAGCCACTGGGTAACATATTAATGTTAATTGTTAATAACATTTAAATAGTGTTATTAATGAAAGCTATTTAAATAATCGTATTAATTAAACCTATTTAACCACATGGTTCTAACAGTCTGTCTCTCTCCTGCAGAGGTGAGTCTGGTCTTTGGTTGGACGGGGATTTGTACCACGGACGCTCGAACCCCTGCAAGACATTTGGGAACCCCTGTCTGTCCAAGAAGGAGGACTTTGTCCTACAGGACATCGAGGTCTGGAGCTTCCAGTAGATTCACCTCCAACCAGGCTGGTCTGTCTGACCCGTTGGAACAACGTCATGAAGATAGAACCACAGTGAAATGTTCTCAACCAGACTTTAAAAGGTACTGGGTTGTAATTGGAATGTTTCATACCGGTATGGACTGGTCTGAACTGGTTTGGTCTGCTACTCCTGTATATATATTTGATCCTGGGAGAGCCAATTACCAGTGCCTTCCATTCCTCGCTAGTACAATACTAATGCTATAAGGGTCCGTGTCCACAGAGAACGCCTTTCAACTTATCTTCATATAATATCCTCCTATAATTTGACAAACCTCTGTAGTGCATGGTGTAGTGGTGAGGCCAAAATTGGTTCTGTCCGTTTCTCCTCAGTGGCTGCAGCAAATGATCTAAATTTGCACACAGCCATTGACCATTACCATGTGCACCTAACAGCGAAGCCCGTTTCAGCTGTTTATTAGCGTTTTTGTGTTCGCTGGCTCCCGGGTTGCCAGATCATGTGCGCATATCCCCCCACGGGTATGGTCTAGTCATATATAAATATAATAGCTCATTATAATATGGTACCATTCTATGCAGTTTCTATGGGCTTGGATTCCCCTTCGACGATGTCACTGGTAGGCAGGTTTCTGAACTGTCCACAGCCCTCCTCTGAGACACATAGTGAGTAGACAGAAATGGGACCATATTATAATGAGTATTAATTACCAATTATGTGAACATAGGATAGGTTGAAAATCGGTGAAATAGTCATTTTACCAAATAAACATTTCAGTTTTAACCTTTAATTAATGGTTTCACATTATACACATTATACAGTATGATAATATCCCTTTTAAATCTGTTATAAAGACTTTTCAGTACCAACAAAGGGAAGAGAGACAGAGACACATCTCCAACACAGTTAATGTTCTTCTGGTTTGTGTGGAAACATTTGTGACAGAATGTTCTATAGATACTGTATGTGCTTTATCATTTATATAAAAACAAACACGAAAAAAAAATCTGCTGCTGGTCTCCTGAAGCACTGGTTCTCAAAGTGGGGTCCTGGGGCCCTCCACGGGTCCTTGAGGGGATTCCAGGGGGTCCCCAGCTAAATGCTAGTTGATAGTTAATAGGAACTAAATGGACCGGTATGGGTCGGTAACTCTGACAGTGTACAAATGGAACCAAATGGACCCTTACGGGTCGGTAACTCTGAGTGTACAAATGGAACCAGATGGACCCTTATGGGTCGGTAACTCTGAGAGTGTACAAATGGAACCTTATGGGTCGGTAACTCTGAGAGTGTACAAATGGAACAAAATGGACCCTTACGGGTCCATTTGGTTCCATTTGTACACTCTCAGATTTAACAAGGAGGATTTCCCAGTGTAGGGGCCCCAGAGATAAAGATTGTATCAAATGTCGGTCCGTGAAATTAAAAGGTTTGCTGATCTCCTAAAGAGCTGAAACCCACTTGACAAATACAGGAAATGATTGTAAAGTGTCTTACATCTTCTCTTCTAAGTTGTCTCTGGTGTCTTGGTAGCGCTCTGCTGCTCTCTGGTGGTTCCTACAGAACGCTGCGCCCTTCAACCGTAACCAAGTACAATGTGAACAAAATGCACTTACTTTTTTTTCTCATTAGGAACATAATTATGACATTAATAAATAAATATATGTAAGAGTTCTATATTATACCACTGTAGAAATAAGACAATTATAAATACTAGTATTACTGTATATTTGCTGGTGTGCTGTGCTGGTGTTTTCATGTTTGTTTTATGTTTTAATGTTTAATGTTTCAATGCAATGTTGCAGCCGACATCACTTCCTTTACTGATGACTGGCCACTATGGTATCTCTGATGATGGGCGGGGTTTAATCCTTCTGGGGAAAATGTGATTGGTGGAGGGAAGCAAATGAAGCAATTAAAGAATTCAATACAAATGTCGATCTACACGTGTGTTATTATTTTTATTTTGTGTGTGTGTGTGACTTTAAATTCAGATTAGGAGTGTGGATTACAGGTTACAGGTTAAAATTTCAATGTGCACGTGTGTATCTTATTTTACAAGTCAAATCAAATCTACAAGCTCTCAAATTTTGCAAACATATCTACCTTTTTTAACATTTTTAACATTTTTTTTTTTCTCAACATTTTAACCGCGTAGGAGTTGGTGTTAGAGCAGTGGTTCTCAAACTTTTCAGGCTGTGTCCCCCCAAAATAGTCACATTTGAACTGGGGACCCCCCACCCTGACACGCCCTTAGATTGTAGGAGTTGAGACATTACATTTAGTTTGACTTGGTTCCACAGATAAACGCGTTGCGAGGCATTGAAAGCATGTAGATCAGCCATTTAAAAAAAGAAATCGCCTCTAATATTTGACAATTTGGCCAATGTTTGTTGATTACTTTTGACACAGTAATGGTCTTATTTATTTTATTCTTTCATTTATAAAAAGGTCTTAAAGTTACTTTATAAATGTGCAGATACCCTGTATACACTTATACTGTATGTTGGTTTGTTTACTGTTGAGTGAGAAAACAGTGTTGCAAATCATCTGGGAACCCCCCAAAAATCATTTGGGGACCCCCAGTTTGAGAACCACTGGGTTAGAGCAGTGGTTCTCAACCTTTTCAGGCCGTGACCCCTCAAAATAATCATATTAGAACTGGGGACCCCCACCCTGACAAGCACTTGGAATTGTATGAGTTGTTGAGGCATTCAATTTAGTTTGACTCGGTTAGATAAACGTTGTGAAAATAGCAGATCTGCAAGCTCGCAACACAAGGCGTTGTGAGCTTGTAGATCGGCTATTTTCAAAATGTTTGCCTCTTTCTTATATATTTGACTATTTGACCAGTTTTTATAGTATGGTTTGTTCATTACTTTTGATGCAGTAATGGGCTTTTTCCATTTCATTTAATTTCTTTATTTTTCTTTTGTAATAAAAAGTCCTTATATTGTCACTTTACTGTCATGTGGGGGCCCCCCTGGGAGTCCCGACCCACAGGTTGAGAATCACTGGCTTAGTGGGTAGAGGAGCTAGGACAGAACACAATAAAGACCTAAGCTCTGAACAGGATATTACACACTGTAACAGTAGCACCACTACATAAAGAAATCAACACAGAACTCTGAAGTCATTAGTTTATTTTTACATATCAGTGATTGCATTAACATGTTAAAGTAGATTGTGTGTGTGTGTGTGTGTGTGTAGGTGTAGGTGTAGGTGTAGGTGTAGGTGTAGGTGTAGGTGTAGGTGTGTGTGTGCGCGTGTGTGTGTGTGTGTGTGTGTGTGTGTGTGTGTGTGTGTGTGTGTGTGTGTGTGTGTATATATGTGTGTGTGTGTGTGTGTGTGTGTGTGTGTGTGTGTGTGTGTGTGTGTGTGTGTGTGTGTGTGTGTGTGTGTGTGTGTGTTATGTATGTGTGTAATGTTGCATAAAGTTCGATAGGGTGAAAATTTCACCAGATCCTACGCTGGAGTCCATGCTGATGAAGTCATCCAGATTCATCGTGCAGTCTGAGGAACACACACACACACACGCACAGGCACACACGATAGATTGAAACAGTTTTGAAACAGTTTGAAAAGAGTCCTCCACACTAGTTCCTAAACAATAAACACAATTATGTAGAATTATGTTTTAGTATTATCATTCTAATAACCTACAGTATGTTCCTACCTTTCTACATACAGCAAACCAGTTATAAACATCACAGATTGAGGTTTTAACCTTTGCTTTTATTAAATATCCCAGACCATTAGATTAGTTTTATTAATATCACGTAGTCTAGCCAGACAACTATTCCACAATCTCTGAATGCTATATAGTCCGGAAGTGCACCTCCTGAAAGCCGAGAAAGGAAGCAATCATCTGTTCCTCATTTCCGTTCACAAAACTATGTTTTAAAATATCTTTAAAACATATTTTTGAATTCCCAGTTTTGAGAAGCAGCAAGCTATGAATGCTTCAAATAATTAGATTTACAGTAGGACAAATACACACGTTTTCAGAGCTTCCTTTGCACAGACTGTATGATGGAAGCATTTGAACATAGTGGGAGTCAACAGTCTGGCTGGAGAGATATGGATTTATGGAAGATGTGTGCGTCAACATGCATTTTATTGCTAGTTTGACCCATTCTAATAATCTAATAATGAAATTGGGAAATCTAATAATCATACAAATGATTAATAATCAAAATCATACTGAGCATGAATCCGTGTGTGTGTGTGTGTGTGTGTGTGTGTGTGTGTGTGTGTGTGTGTGTGTGTGTGTGTGTGTGTGTGTGTGTACCTGGTGTGCGTAAACAGGGGTAGGGAGGGGGGGGCATGCGCCACGCCCCCTCATCGTCCTTCATGTGGGAGCGGTCCGACGCAAACGTCAACAGGAAGCTGTCAGCGGGGTTGACTCGCAACTTCCTGTTTGAAATAGAATTGATGTATTCGAAAATCCTGTCAGTCCAATTATGTACTTAATGCACAATATAGATTAAATCATTAAAAATGTACATATAAATACTATGTATTAAAAGTAACATATATACTGTGGAGTAAAAGTCATACTAGAGTGTCAAAAACAAATAGCAGATCTACAATCTGAGCTTGTAGATCTGCTATTTTTGAGTCAAAGTGTTTAAGTGTGTCTGGGAGTTTTTATAAATATTGAACCAATGAAAAGTATTAACAAGAGCTTGTGACTAAATAATAACTACATTGGATCCACTGGAACACAGATTATTAAAAAATAAAAATAAATAAAAAAAGTAACAGTTTTGCCCCCCGCTATTCTACCGAGCTTTATTCCAATATGTTCTGTATTTGTATTGTATTGTATGTATTATATGTGTTGCTGATGAATTGAGTACAATGGGCCACAATGGAAAGTGTTATCCTTTTAGCATAACCTTTGACTGTACTACCTGTACTGTTAATAATTGTGTTAATAATGAAAAAATATAAAACAATAATTACAAAAATAAACAACATTACCATCCGACAGTGACGATATAACCACTTAAAAGGGATAGTTCACCAAAAAAAAATAAAAAATCCCATGGATTAGTCACCCCATGGAGACTTGAATTCAGGAATATTGTTTTGTTTTTGTCGCATTCCTAAGACAATAATTTGATGACCAGCGGATCGGTAGGCCATCAAATTATTGGTTTAGGAATGTGACATAAACAAAAAAATGTCCATCGATAATCGATAGAATAAAGGATTTTTTTTTTGTGAACTATCCCTTTAAACCCCATATGGTTGAGCGGAGTCACTCAAGGCTCTATGCTAATGTCTTTTCAGTTTTCTATTATTGTGGGGAAAGCATTCGCTGAAAATAGCCGATCGACAAGCTCACAATGCGTCGTAGCGCGACACGTTGTGAGCTTGTCGATCTGCTATTTTCAGCGAAAGCTTTCCCTGGGGTTTTAAGTGGATAAATACGGTACCTGTGGAAGGTGGGTTTGATGTCTCGGTCGGAGCGGAAGGCCAGTTTAGCGTAAAGTGCCAGCGGGCATGGGAACGGCAGCTCTGTGTCCAGGTCGTAGACCCAACTCTGACCCCTGCTGGCGTGGAGGAGAATCACATGGTAGTCCTGCAACCGTGGGAAAAAAACAAAACAAGGTTGGCTCACTTTCAAAATGCTCCACGTTTTTATTCAGCAGCAGCAGCAAAGAAATGAACAACGTGTCGACCTTGTGGTCTGCAGTAGTCCTGCAACCACACATGAGCTAGTAATCATTGCTCTAGTGCACTAGTTTCCCAAACAGTGGGTCTGGCTGTTTGGGTTGTGGATGCATTTTTATGGGTCCCTTTGTTTTTTGTTTCTTACATTTTGTTTTTAATTATTATTATTATTTCAAAACATTTTCAAAAAACATTCCCAAAACAGAGAAAATAAATCTTGAATTTTAAACTAATTCAATGATTTTTCAAATTAATTTCACAAATAAATAAAAGACAAATCAAAGAAATTCCATGAATTAGAAACCAAAGTAATGAAAATAGCCGATTTACAAGCTCGTAGATCTGCTATTTTCACTAGTTTGGGTCCCTGACAAACGTCTAATTTGTCTTTTGGGTCTTGAGCTAAAAGTTTGGGAACCATTGCTATAGAGTGTTTGTTCAGTAACAGGGTCTCCCTGTCTTTCTGGCTCTTTAATAAACAGAAAATACATTTTCAGGTAGGTTGCCAATTGCATCCAATCAGGAGAGAGTACCCTTTTATCAGCTTCAATGTTATGGTGTTCCAGTTCAAATTTTGTCTCCTAGGTTTTTTTTTTGTTTCTGTTTTTTGTTTCTGTGTCATCACTTCCAATTGCACTTGTTTATCCTGTATGAGCTCTCTCTCCTGATTGGATAAAATTAGTATCCCGGCATGAAAATATATGTTCTATTTACTAAAGAGCTAGAGAGCCAGGGAGACCCCTGTTACTGAACAAACACTCTATAGCAATGAGTACTATCAGAATATTTATTTTAACAAAACATATCACTTTCTGTGTTATTTTTATGTTAGTTAGGGGTATCTCTCTACTCTCCCAGGTCAGGTCTGTCTGTCTGTCTGTCTGTCTGTCTGTGTAATAAAGGTAGGGGTGTGTGTGTGTGTGTGTGTGTGTGTGTGTGTGTGTGTGTGTGTGTGTGTGTGTGTGTGTGTGTGTGTGTGTGTGTGTGTGTGTGTGTGTGTGTGTGTGTGTGTGTGTGTGTGTGTGTCTAACCCAGATCACAGGCTGATCCCCATGGCCGGACTTCTGTTTCCATAGAGGGATCTGTTGAAACACACACACGCACGTACAACACACACACACACACACACACACACACACACACACACACACACACACACACACACACACACACACACACACACACACACACACACAGAAGTTTTGCCCGATAGCAACGATATTCAATCAATTATTGCCAAAACCAACTTACTGTACAGTTGATTTGTATCTTGTTGAGGTGTGCTCAGAGATAACAACAAGTATGCGGAGGTACACTACTGTACAGTTCAAAACATTTATTACTGTATAGGTCAAAACACTGCATCCTCATAATGGGTGTTGATGAAGCATGCACAATCATTGGGTCATCAATGTGTCTGCGGCAATTGTTTGTGCTCACAGAAAGTATTTGCAGACTTTGGGTTATACACAGTAGCCTATTAGCCTTGGCTCAAGATGGTCATTGGTCATAATGATATGACCGTCTTGAGTATAGAACAATAGTCTCTGCACTTTCGCTCTTGGGGTCCGTACATAAACGTTCAGATTTAAAATATAACAGCCAGTATACAGTAAATAGACTTGGACCATGCTGCATTGATGCATGTATACAGCCAGTATACAGTGAATAGACTAAAGCCAGTGTCTGACTTGCCAGTCTCCAGGTTTTCTTCGGAATAGGTAGGACACTGACTATCGTTTATTTATTTTATCCTAGTATATACATTCAGGGCTAGGTCTATGTGTTTCTGACACTATTATTGAACCCACCATTCGGTTGTCATTGGAGATGAAAACAGCGTAAACTTCACCCAACATGTCTGGCTTCTCTGCCTTGATGAACTCGCACAACTTCCACACGTTTTCTTCACTGCAATAATCACAAATGATAATAATAATATTATAAAATAAAATGTATAATAATATAATAATTATATATATATATATATATATATATATATATATATATATTATATATATATATATATATATATATATATATATATATATATATATATATATATCGTGACAATTACAGAATATGTACAGTATTTACTTAAGCAGATGAATACAGCTTTGTGTATTTACTTTAGCACTACAATGGCTGATATTCCATACATTACATGTACTCCATAATAACACTACAATGGCAGATATTCTATTCTATAACTGAGCCATAACACGGGAACACTCATAGCTCTAGAACGTCTGAACCAGAATGTGCAAGAAGCAGAAGGCTTACATAATTATACATATAACTTGTATCTTGTTGTATGTGTAAATCTCGAAAGGAAAGTCTAGATTAGAATCCCTCCACAAAAATGCATCTAGTTTAGTGCTGTATGTCTTTATAGGAATATGTATGGAATATAACCCATCCTTCACCTAGCCCCATTACGAACCTCTCTCTCGGCTATACAGCTCCGAGATGAGGTTCCACTGGGATCTCTACCGGAATCGGTGGAACGCCAGCAAAGTGACCGTGGATTACCCTTTTCACCACATCAGATCCAAGAAGTAAAGGTATTCCCCTAATAAGACAGATGTTTGAGGATTTTCCGGAACTCTAACTTTTAAGAACGGGGCGAAACAACCGTTTAAATAGCTTATTTAGTCAGCCTGTGGCCATGTTTTCCTATTGTAGCGGCACCGGGAGCAGTACTGGCACCTTACGTAGGGTGTTCTTCCGGGTTGAATTGGAAATATGGCCATAGGCTGACTAAATAAGCGATTTAAACGGTTGTTTCGCCCCGTTATTAAAAGTTAGGGTTCCGGAAAATCCTCAAACATCTGTAGAATTAGGGGACTACCTTTAGTTCTTGGATACGATGTGGTAAAAACGGTAATCCACGGTCCCTTTGCCGGTGTTCTACCGATTCCGGTTGCCAGCCCAGTGGAACCTCGTCTCGGAGCAGTATAGCGGAGGGAGAGGTTCGTAATGGGGCTAGACTAAACGTTAAATGTGATTATTTTCGGGGTACCAGTAACAACTCGTGTAAACGCATTCCTCCCTGGACGGTATGATGTTTGTGTAGTCGTCACTCATTATGGCTTTAAACTAAGACAAAACCACATTTAAACACATTTAAACACACAAAAACACACGTAAACGCAACAAACACCCGTTCCGCTTGCTTTGGTGTTGCAGTAAACGTGCTCCGGCGGATGTAAACACGTTGAATAAGGTACTTCTTTGGCCTTTTAGAGCAGTTTCCCAGGCACCGTTCTGTTCGCCTTCCCATCATTTGAAGATCACAACTGAGAGACTATCTTGTGAGCTGTAAATTAAATATCTTTAAATGAAATATCTTAACACTTGAGTCGATGTTTTCACCCATAATATACATTATGTTTAGACATCTCTCAGTCAAACTCCACAGCTGCGCATGCACTGGCCCGCTCGGCAGGGCAGAAAGGTGTTTTTTTACCCTGTAATTTTAGAGGAGACACAGACAGACACGCACGCACGCGCGCACGCACGCGCGCGGGCACACACACACACACACACACACACACACACACACACACACACACACTAAAATAGATCTGAAATTTTATGGACTTGTGTAATTAATTATTAAAGGGCAAGACCACTTTGGTAGAGGTGTTGGTTGTGTAGTTACCTTGCCATGATGTAACTCCAAAGGTGGACAAGAAATCAAAAATAATTGCTCCATTGATTAGAAATTGATAATTAAAAATATGCTCCCCATTGACTTACATTGTACGGTAAAACAGCTCACAAAGTCACTCTTTTAGCATATAAACGAACGCAAACAAAGTTGATTCAGACAATATAGAACATCACCAAACCCAGTACTGTTTATTTTTTTAATAAAAATGTTAACATCCTGTTGATTTTGCTATTTTTATTAGAAAGAAAACCCGGACTGGCTCTCTTGATCCGGATCCGGATCTTCAAGTAGTAAAATCAACAGGAAGTTGACATTTTTATTTAAAAAAAAAAACAGTTCTGGGTTTGGTGATGTTCTATATTGTCTGAATCAGCTTTGTTTGTGTTCGTTTATGTGCTAAAAGAATGACTTTGAGAGCTGTTTCACTGTACAATGTAAGTCAATGCGGAGCATATTTTGAATTATCAATTTCTAATCAATGGAGCCATTATTTTTGATTTCTTGTCCACCTTTGGAGTTACATCATGGCAAGGTAACTACACAACTCAAACCTCTACCAAAGTGGGCTTGCCCTTTAAGCATAAAAAAGGTGGGGGGGAGTCCTATTTCTGAAAAAGAAACGCAGCCTTGGCCCTTGCCTTTATTTTCCAAATCACATTTGGTTTACACTTTTGCATACATTATTTTACAGTGACTGTAAATAGCAATGGTCCTAGAGACACACAGAACTGTGGCTTCCCCTTGTAGTAGGGGGTACTAAGTGAAAAATCGTTACGCGGCGGATAAAAGCATGAAATTTGATACAGATGTCCCTTGGGTCATCCTAAAACATCCTAGAAGGGGTGCCCAAAAAAATCTTAAACAGGAAGTGAGTTATGGACAAAATCCAAAATGGCCACTAAACTGTTGACCGTTGACTCAAAAGACACCAAAATAATCTCCAAAAAGCATAAAATGTGGCACACATGTCCCTTGGGTCATCCTAAGACATCCTAGAAGGGGTGCCCAAAAAATTCTGCAACAGGAAGTGAGTTATTGACCAAATTGAAAATGGCCGCCTAGTGTTGTCGATTGACTCAAAAGACAACTAAAGAATCTCCAAAAAGTATAAAATGTGTCACACATGTCCCTTGGGTCATCCTAAGACATCCTAGAAGGGGTGCCCAAAAAAGTCTTCAACAGGAAGTGAGTTATTGACTAAATTGAAAATGGCCGCCTACAGTGCTGGCGATTGACTCAAAAAGCCTACAGAATCTCCAAAAAGCATACAATTTGGCACATATGTCCCTTGGGTCATCCTAACACATCCTAGAAGGGGTGCCCAAAATAATCTGAAACAGGAAGTGAGTTATTGACTAAATTGAAAATGGCCGCCTACAGTGTTGAAAGATGATGCAAGATACCTAAAGAATCTCATAAAAGCATGAAATGTGGTACAAATGTCCCTTGGGTGATCTGAACGCATCCTACAAGGGGTGCCCAAAAAGATTTTAAACAGGAAGTGACCGCCTAAAGCAGTTGACACAAAAGAAAACATAAAGGGACGTCATAAAAGTGTATAATTTGGTACGTACATTGAGTGCTTCTTAATATATCCTAGAAGAGGTTATTTATTTGCTTGTTTATTAAACTTTTTAGGAAGGGACCATGTTGAAGAAATTCTAAATGGCTGTTTAAACAGTTGACCATGGCAGTCTGCATATTATGCAGACTCAATACGACAGGTTATGCAGTGCATAACCTGCCGTATTTTGTAGTCTACCTTCTGTTTTCATTTCTACATCACTTATTCATTTTACTTTCTGCATAATTTTTTTATTGTACTCTTTGAATCTTCTTTATTTATCTAACTCTCTGCATATTCTTATTTATTTTACTCTGCATCTTATCTTACTCTGCATATTCTTATTTTACTCTCTGCATCTTATTTATTTTGCACTCTACATCTTCTTGCTTGTTTTACACTCTATCTTCTCATGTATTTTCTTCTTGATCATTACTGTTTTTTTGTGATTAGTGTTTAGTAACTAGTACATGTATTCATGTGTGCCATTTCGCAATTACCAGCACATTGGCATAATGCTCTGCAAGGTAACCCAGCATCCCGGCATCTACACTTTCTCGAACAGAAGGGCTCAGCTTTGCAGCCACACTTGAGTTCTCTACAAACTTAAGCAGCCTCTGGCAAGAGTGTCCATAAAGGTGTCCACGAATCAGCGACTTTAATCCATCCATATTTGTCAGGAGATGGTAGAGATTGCATAGCTTTCAGGCTTCTGGACCAAATGCCAGATTGGCTGCTCGATTTGAATATTGTAGCAGTGCAGCCCGTGTGGGAGGAGTGTTTTCCATTGAGAGACTATTAAAAAAAATGTTGGCACCCCTTAGGATGCATTCAGATCACCCAAGGGACATTTGTACCAAATTTCATGCTTTTATATGAGATTATTTTTTATGAGTGTCTTTTGCATCGTCTGTCAACACTGTACACGGCCATTTTCAATTTAGTCAATAACTCACTTCCTGTTTCAGATAATTTCAGGCACCCCTTCTAGGATGTCTTATGATGACCCAAGGGACATGTATGCCAAATTGTATGCTTTTATGAGATTCTTTAGTTGTCTTTTGAGTCAATCGACAACACTGTAGACGGTCATTTTCAATTTTGTCAATGACTCACTTCCTGTTTAAGATTTTTCTGGGCACCCCTTCTGGGATGTCTTGGGATGACCCAAGGGACATGTATGCCAAATTGTATGCTTTTATGAGATTCTTTAGTTGTCTTTTGAGTCAATGGATAACACTGTAGGCGGCCATTTTCAATTTTGTCAATAACTCAGTTCCTGCTTAAGATTTTTTTGGGCACCTCTTCTAGGATGTCTTAGGATGACCAAAAGGACATGTGTGCCAAATTGTATGCTTTTATGAGATTCTTTAGTTGTCTTTTGAGTCAATCGACAACACTAGGCAGCCATTTTCAATTTAGTCCATAACTCACTTCCTGTTTCAGATTCCTTTGGGCACCCCTTCTAGGATGTCTTAGGATGACCCAAGGGACATATGTGCCAAATGTTATGCTTTTTGGAGATTATTTCGGTATCTTTTGAGTCAACGGTCAACAGTTTAGGTGGCCATTTTGAATTTTGTCCATAACTCACTTCCTGTTTGAGATTTTTTTGGGCACCCCTTCTAGGATGTTTTAGGATGACCCAAGGGACATCTGTATCAAATTTCATGCTTTTATCCGCCGCGTAACGATTTGGCCATTTTTTGTGCTTAGTACCCCCTACTATTGTGGACAGATACCCAAAAGTCAAAATATAAACCACTTGCCTGAACAGTCCTGTCAGCAAAATAATGATTACAAAAGCAGCCTAGTCAGAGTCAAACAGATATATTAATTGTTTTGCACCCTGTGTGTGTGTGTGTGTGTGTGTGTGTGTGTGTGTGTGTGTGTGTGTGTGTGTGTGTGTGTGTGTGTGTGTGTGTGTGTGTGTGCGTGCGTGTGCGTGTGTGTGTGTGTGTGTGTGTGTGTGTGTGTGTGTGTGTGTGTGTGTTTCAGCCAGACCCTGCTGTCTGTCTGTTCTCCTGCCCACTCCCACTGGCACAGGTACTGAAACATTAGAGAAAGAAATAAGGCGATTTTCTGGTGGGAGGTCCTGACTTAGTATTCACTTAGTATGCACTGACTTAGTATTCACTGTCTATTGTACTCACTGACAATTAGTATTCACTTGTAACACCCATGGTGCATGCTCACTTTTACCAGAGTCTGGGTTGAGTTGTCCAAAATGAAGGTGGATATTTCCAGGAAGGAGGAATTACAAAACAGAAGCACAGCAGGAGAACGGGTAAACATTCAGGAGTCTCCTGAGCCCTGTTAAATTCAGGAGGGTTGGAAGGTACGTATGCACTGGACTGGTACAACCCTACAACATCATTATAGCAGCACATACTGTACGTGACACCTCACTGTGACTTGATCAGCCACAGCCAAGATGCAAGACTGACACTTACTGCACCATAGATGTGACTAAGTACATTTACTTTTTATTATATTGTATATTACTTTATTTATTAAAGTATCCCCCCCCCCACAGTTTTCAGTACTTTTACTTCTACTCCACTACATCTCAGAGGCAAATATTATACTTTTACTCCACTACATTTATTTGAAAACTTGATTAACTAGTTACTTTGTAGATGTTGTAGATGTTGTAGATTACAAAACATACATTACCCACTTCAGCCCTCCTCATTTTTACCATTTGAAAATCAAAATTTTTAGAACCGATCTACAAGCTCACAATGCGTCGCGATGCTTGTAGATCTGCTATTTTCACAAGATTTGAATACATTTTATACATTTGAAAACGTGTGAAATGGGACATTCTGCATAATGGGTACTTTTTACTTTTGGTACATTAAGTACATTTTGATATCAATACTTTTACTCAAGTAAATTTAGAATTCCGGACTTTTACTTGTAGCAAAGTATTTCTATGTTGCAGTATTGATACTTTTACTTAAGTAAAGAAATGGAGTACTTTTTTCCACCACTGGTGTTTGTGTAGTTGTTGTTGGCCTGTAGACCAGACCACTGCCAACCAGCCTCACAACAAGCATGGAGCTGTCTGTCTCTAAAATAAATGCTTCGTTCAATTTAAGACACTCTCACAGCTTTTGTTGCTAAAACTGAGTTGGAACAATTATAGAGAGTTTAAAGAAAGATCTAATCAGGTATAGATCTCGGGATCCACATCACATAACAGCTGTGGCTGCGACATCAGTCAGATGACAGTGTAGTTACAATTTAAGGACTTTGAAGACCATTTTAATACCTAAAAAGAAATAAATGAAATGAAAAAAGACCATTAGGCCTACTGTATCAAAGGTAATCAACAAACTATACTATAAAAACTGGTCAAACATTGGCCAAATCGTCAAATAATATAAGAAAGATGCTAATAATTTGAAAATAGCAGATCTACAAGCTCACAAGAGCTTGTAGATCTGCTATTTTCACAATATTTACAGAGTCAAACTACCCACATTTGGGCAAGGTTTTGGCCTGGTCTGAGACCCTTTCAGGCCGCTACGTGGCCTTCAATAATTCAAAGTGTCTTTATTGGCAGGACACTGTAAAACATCCCTGGACAGAATGGGCAGCATCACATCCGACCCCCTGACCCTCAACACCGGAGAACCCCAGGGATGCGTGCTGAGCCCTCTCCTCTACTCCCTGTACACGTATGACTGCATAGCCACACATGTCTCCAACACCATCATAAAGTACGCGGACGACGGCTGGAATTTTTTTTATCCTTGTCAATTGGAAATCTGAAAATTCTCCATCACAAAAGCACTGGTTGAATGAACTTTCCTCTTATTGTACTCCTGAGAAGATCCTGTACAATGTAAGGAGAAAACCCGAGACCTATAACAAAATTTGGGGCTCCTTTCTCGATGTTTTGCCTTCTTTAACTCCTCTTGGTTGAGGTTGTAAGTTGCTATTACTGCAAAGTTTGTTGTAGTCAATGATGTTTATTGTGCCATTCCGGGGTGGGGGGTGGGTTTGGAGGGGAGGGTTGTTTTCTGTCTTTTTGTTTTCCATTGTCTTTTTTCTTGTATTGCTGTATAAAATGTAAAATGGATGGATGTACATTGTACTCTGTCAATAAACAAATCTTTAAAAAAATAATAAAGTACGCGGACGACACGACAGTGATAGGCCGAATCGTCAACAACGACGAGTCTGACTATAGAGAGGAGATCAACTCACTGGCACTCTGGTGCCGGGAGAACAACCTCGCTCTTAACGTCGACAAGACCAGAGAACTGATCGTGGACTTCAGGAGGCCGCGGAGAGACCATGCGCCCATCCTCATCGACGGTGCTGCAGTGGAAAGGGTCAACGAGTTCAAGTTCCTCGGAGTACACATCGAGGAGGACCTCAAATGGGAGACGCACACCACACACGTGAGGAAAAAGGCTCAGCAGCGACTGTACTGGCTCCGCCGCCTGAAGAAGCTCGGAGTAGGACATCGCATCCTCAGGCTGTATTACAACAGTTCTGTTGAAGGCATCCTAACAGGCTGTGTCACGGCCTGGTACGGGAACTGCACTGCCCGAGAAAAGATCAACCTACAGCGAGTAGTGCGATTGGCAGAGCGAATAATGGGAGGCGAGCTCCCAGCGCTCCAGGAACTGTACAAAAAGCGGTGCGTGGTCAAAGCCAAGCGCATCATCAAGGACAAGCACCACCCAAGTCACAAACTGTTCAAACCCCTACAACGACCGCGACCGGGCAAGGGGCTCTACCAGTATCAAGAGTTCCACCACCAGGTTCTGGTGCAGTTTTAATCCGGCTGCTGTCAGAATGCTGAATGAGGCATAAGCCTTGTTCAGCAGCCTGACAACAGGCGGTGCAGACTTTTCTGGCTCTTCCTGAACACACCTGTGGATTATACCAAATGACTTGGACTTAGCTCCCCCTCGGACACACCTGTGGACTACACCAGGTACAAAATGACTTTTTGTTGCACTCCCTCATGGAGCTACTTGCGGATTATACTAGGGTCAGTCCACCCTAGGTGGACACGCACTGACCTCTTGCACCTTAATCCCATGTATAACGCACTGACTTTTTTGTCTTTTTTATTGTGCTCTTTTTTCTCTAAGCACCTTAACGTCCATATGTATATCATGCACAGTATAAGTATAACATGCACAGTATACATACATTGCTGCTATGCCCAGGCACCTTAGTTTTTTATTATCTCAGGTACTTTGTAAATATGTAGATAACTTGTCTGGCCTTCTGTTGTTCTCTTGTTTTGATCTCCTTCCCACTTGCCCCCCACCCCTCTTCTTCTCCCCCCCCCCCCCCCCCCCCTCTTCTTTCTATGGAAATTAACGTTGCGATGGGAACGATGTACAAAAACGAATTTCACCCACTTTTTTTTCTTGTAAACCTGTGATGTGACAATAAATCTGATTCTGGACTGGGCCTGTAATTCAGGCCGGGAGTCATACACCCTTCAGGCCACCCTACCCAAATACTAGGCTACATGAATACAAATGCGCCTGCCGCCCGCACTCACACACATGCCTTGCGGCACTGACAGTGCTTCAGACCATAACAATAGTCAATTTTGTCTGAGATGTGTCCTGTCAAAAAAAATAAAAAATACAAACATATACAGTCCCACACACTGTAGGCCTACAGTAGTAGTCACTGCAACACTCACTTCTACTGTACACTGTGTCACAGGAGCAATCCATATGAATTCAACAGTTACAGCATTATTCCTTTCCACATTGGCTAAGTAATCACCCTTTCCACATTGGCTAAGTAATCACCAAAAATCATTATTCCATATAAAAACAGTCACACAAAAGTTCTATATCCAGTCCAGTGCTTTTCTATTCCCTACATACAACATAGGCTACCACATCTTGTCAACACAATGTTTCCCTCAATACAAGAGTCACAACAGGACTCCTAAAATAATGCTACACTATGGTATTATGAAAACATGATCGTCTTATTTAGTCATCAAATTAGCTTACCAATAGTCAATATGCCAATGCCAATATTCAACAAGAGTAGAATAACAGTAAGAATAGTAAACGTATACAGTGTAGGCCTATGTCAAAAGCAACGTTCAATGTGTGTGATGTTATTTCAGTAACATTAAAAGTTGACTTAGTCAACTCACTCAACTATAAGAGACTAGTAGGTTTTATGTTTGTGATGAGAGACATAATACCACGTCTACTAGCACTAAATGGAATAAGCTTTGACAGTAAGTAGCCTAATGCCAAGGTAATTTTTTACAGCTAAACATTCAGCCAGTGGTGGAAAAAGTACTCAATTTGTAGAAATACTATATACTAATATTAAAAGTCTGGAATTCAAAATGTACTTGAGTAAAAGTACAAAAGTATTGGAATCAAAATGTACTTAAAGTATCAAAAGTAAAAGTGCTCATTATGCAGGATGTCCCATTTCAAGTTTTCAAATATATAAAAATCTTTTGAAAATAGCATATCTACAAGCTCACAATGCGTCGCATTGTGTGCTTGTAGATCTGCTATTTTCAAATCGTTGAAATGTATATAGGGCTGAAGTGGGTATGTATGTTTTGTAATAATAATCCAAATCTACAAAGTAACTAGTAACTAAAGTTTTCAAATAATTGTAGTGGAGTAAAAGTACAATATTTGCCTCTGAGATGTAGTTGAGTAGAAGTAAAAGTACTGAAAATTGGAAGTACTAACAAACAAACAAACCACACAGGAAGACAGCTGAGGCATTGATACAGGTAAAATAACTTTTATTCAGCATTCACCAGGTCACATTGACAGTTAATGGATACAATTCATCTTGTCAGATTATATTAATACATTTGAACAACACACTATAGTTACAAAAGATTGATAATTGATTTTTGATAATTATTTTTCTGAACAGATAAAGCACATCACACATTATTGTTACACCTCTGATTTTGTGGATATTGATTTTCATTATCACTTAAAAGGACAAGTCGTCAAAATAGCTTGTAATCTATTACAATTTTACAACTTTGATTTGAGATAATGGAACTAATGTTGGTTAACTGTTTTCTTTTTTTATTCAACAAAGACAGAATAATCAAAATCTTGGTTGAACACTCAGCACATCATACTAGGAGTTCAATAAAATCACTTCACATGGGTTTTCTTTTCTTCCTTGTAAAACGAAAGAAAGAAAGAAAAGCACAGAATTGTTGTATTTCATGCCTCAGTTGGGAGGACCATGGGGAGTATGGGGAGGATCTAGAATAGTATCAACAGTGTGATGTGTCCCTTCTGATACCCAGAACTATCCCTGAACCGATGGTCAGATTGTTTTAGAGAGAAGTGTTTCTCCCTAGCTTTTCTACCTTAGTTAGTGCTTTTTGTTTCATTTTCTCCAGGGACTTAATGCGATCCATGTAGCGTGGTTTGCGTTCAGACTTCTCTCCCTCAATGAGCAGGTCAATGTACTCTGGAGTAGTATTTCTGTAAAATTCCCCTTTTTATGTTTTTTTTCCTTTTTCTTAAACCAACCTCCACCAAGCCCACGATTAAAGTTTTTTTTTATTATTTCAGAACAATATGGCAACATAACATTCAAACACCTATGTTTTTTTTAAGTAATAACACTGAGATGCTAAATTCAGTGGTCTGATGATTCAACTTTACGGGTGGATTCATGTACATTTCAGCCATGCATTTTTGATACTGCATTCTTTTACTTATGAACCATTGAGGCTGATTTAAAAATACAGATTTGTGGATTTTTTGGACAAAATCTGTAGGAGTACTGTCAAACAAATTGTTTTGCACAAATCGGCCTCCTGGTGGCGCCATAAAAGGCCCATGTGAAAAATTTGGGGCAGAGGTTCTGAAGAGCCATCCAGGGAGTGTGTGTGCACAGTTTCGCTGCGATCAAGCCAACGGTGCCGGAGATTAGCTGTACATAAAATGACGCACACACACACACACACACACACGCACACGCACACGCGCACGCGCACGCGCACGCGCACACGCGCACGCGCACACGCACACACACACACACACAGACGGACGGACGGACAGACAGGGTGCAAAACATACTCTCTCACCATGCCTTCGGCCTGTCGGAGACAATAAAGGTGATGATGATGATGAATGACTGGAAATGTCACATTTATATACTTCAAATCCATAGGCGTAAATACGTAGATGCCAGATCAAGTTCACCTTGATCAGGCTGAAGTAGCTGCAGTCTCGCTGGCATGTGTCCTGCTTCTCACCGGCCTCAAACGCCCGGCACAATCTGTCAAACAACCAATTTGTCTCTTTCTTCAACAACATCATCAACAACAATCCCAGTCAGCATCCATCGGCACATCATTATATTATTATTATTTATGTATTTATGTATGTATTTATGTATGTATTTATGTATTTCATTTCATTTCATTTCATTTCATTTTATTTTATTTTATTTATTTTTCAAGTGTGATTAGCCTCTTGGACAGTGGATTAACCCTCTAAGACCCAGCGTTGCTTTAGAGTAACAATTATATTTTATAAAGAAAGGAGTTTAAATAATTTGTTTTTCTGTTATTTTTTCACCTCTAAATCCTCATTGGGTCCTATTGTTTAGTCTTACAATGCCATTGGCCAGGATATTTGCATATAAATACCCCCCACAGAGCCAGGAATCATCACAACTTGAAAAATCTCTGTTGGAACAGATCTCTTTTTTCTCTGGAAGATATTCCTCACAAAAACGTAAGTAATATGCCTGTAATATTTGTTTTGGTGAACATTACAATGTCTAGAACATGTACATATGTTATTATTGTGAAATATATGTCCCAAATTTAAATTATAGCATGATTCATACTTGTTGCTTTTGGTCAACGTTGGGCCCTCTTGGTTGCAAAAAAATACAAGGGCAGGCAGGGCACAATATGGCTTATTGGTGTTATTATTCATAATGTATACTGTTCTGAGGCCAAATATTATTCATAATTGATCTGAGGCCAAATAATAAACCATATAAATGAATCATTAAGTTGTTTTAGTGAAGTATTTACACATTTGCCATGTTATCCATAAAAATGGCCTATAGGAAATGTTGCTACCTGATGGACCCAACGTTGCTAAATGTCAACATTTGCATAAAAACTTACCAAAACATATATTTTTTAAAAACATTATATTTTCCTCTTCTAAATACTCCTACAAGATCATCTGAAAGGTTTTTAATTTTTTTTTGCAAGTACAAATATATCCGGGTCTTACAGGGTTAAATGTAACTGTAGCTCTAAAGCAGAACTTCCAGTTTAGCTCAACTGGAGGCTGTCAAAAGGCTGTCAAAATAACCAATTTAAACTGATGTTTCACAGCTGAATATAATTTTACCACCCTGTGAATGACCTTACATTTGCAAAATAACATAGGGGGATACTCTGTCACAAATACACCTGGCATACGATGTGACCGAGTCCCAAGCTACGCAGACACACTGTGGCACGACAGTGGGGCTAACAACACTGCAGAGCTGTGGACCTTATGCTGGATAGGAAGGAGTGGAGGACAGCAATCAAGATGTACCGAGTTTGTGTTGGCTAGTCCGCACTCTCACATCGCATCATAAATTACTTTAGGCATATTTGACTTATCATAATTAATCACAGCTAAACTATAATTAACCTAATGAAAATGTTGAATGTTATAATTATATTATGCTTTATTTCCTCGTAACGCTAGAGGGTACTCTCGCGGCGTTGGAAATGATGCCTGCGGCACTTGACCATATTTGACAAGATGGGATGCAAATGTGTTTTGCAGTGGCGCATGAGTGCATAACAATGCAGTGCATGAGTGCATAATTGCATAAGCATAACAATGCTTCCGTAAGTATTGTATATTTTTGTACAGTTTTTAATGTCTTCCTGCCCATGGGCCACATATCCAAATTGGCTACTGTACATATCTAACAGTGGACCAACAGTTATGTTGTGCATGGCCCCTTTTATAAATAAACAAATCACATAAAATAAAATAAAATCATTATGCAACGTTATGGTCAATTCATTCATCTGAGATATCTAAGCATTGTAATGATTATCTGTCTCAAATCATTATTAATGCAGCATGTAGCACTACAGTACAGTTGCAGGTCTGCTCTCTAGAGGGCCTTTTAGTCAAGGATAGTGAAGCTGCTTGGTGTGTGGGAACCCCAAGTTCAACTCCTGGGATGCCTCTATTCCCCTCGGGCATTACATTAGTAATGGCTAGTGCTACCGGTATTTAGCATTCTCGCTATAGCATTGAGACCATACGATTGACAACTAGAAAAGACAGCTAGGTCTCCGCCAGGTCAGGTAGGTTATTGTGGGCCAGCAATGTTCGGAAGTCGCCACTCAGGATGGAATATGAAAAATCACTTGACTATAGAGATAATGTGTACCGATTTGCGTGATGTTTGGACAAAATTTGTAGGAGTTCTATTAAAAAAAAGTTTAGCAAAATTCGGCCCCCTGGTGGCGCTATAATAGGGCAATGTTAAAAGGGTGGCATTTGTTCCTCAACATAGTGTGAATGTGCGTGCAAAGTTTCACTGCAATCGGACGCTGCATGGTTCATGATTTGCAGCATTTTGTTCAAAACGGGCCACTCCTGCAAACTTTAGATGTCAATGTTAGCCAATCAGGATGGAATATGAAAAATCAAACAGATCCATCTTGATCACATGACTATAGAGATCATGTGTACCGATTTGCGTGAAATTTGGATAAAATCTGAAGGCTTAATATCAAAAAATGTCGGCCTCCTGGTTTTGACAAAATCTGTAGGAGTACAGTAAAAACATTATTTTTGCACAAATCGGCCTCCTGGTGGCGCCATAAAAGGCCCATGTGAAAAATTTGGGGCAGAGGTTCTGAAGTGGCATCCAGGGAGTGTGTGCGCACAGTTTCGCTGCGATCATGCCAACGGTGCCGGAGATTAGCTGTACATAAAATGACAGAATGACACACGGACACACACACACACACGGACGGACGGACAGGGTGCAAAACATACTCTCTTGCCATGCCTTCGGCCTGGTGGAGACAATAAAGGTGATGATGATGATGAATGACTGGAAATGTCACATTTATATACTTCAAATCCATAAGCATAAATACGTAGATGCCGGATTGGTCACTGGGGTCATGTCAACGCCGCCTAGGGCACCTTGCCATAATTCCACTGCAAGAAATATGCCTCAGTTGTATGTACCTTAGACTAAAAACGTTTTTCTGTTTTACAATATAATCATACCTTTATTATCTAAGTACGATAAGGTGTTTTGATATGAAAACCCACATTTTTATTTAAACAACCATCCTATATCATGAAATAACTTCATGTCTAACATTTGTAGCAAACCAAACCGCTTGAAAATCGGTTGAGAATTCAGCGAGTTATGACGATTTTCAATGTGAATTGACCTCCTGCTTCCATAGACATACATGGGGCATACATACATTAGGAGTCACAGCTTGCTCTAACCAATATGGCGGCACAGCAACCGTTGACACGTTGCTCCAATGACCAGCAACCCAGCCAATGCGGTATCGTCCAGTATATAACTATGCTTGCAAATCTGCTAGCTTCAAACATGCCTACATTTTATGCATAATGCCTTGGCACCGGCACTCACCCGGCGTTTCCACCACGAAGACCTCCTTGGTGCCGTCGTTCCGGACGGCGTAGCTGTAGTAGAACCAGCATTCGTTGGCGTCGCGCTCCTTACAGTGGGTCAGGGGGAAGCTCTGGTCGTAGGGCTGGGGAAGCCCGTCGCGGTCCTTCACCTTGATCAGGTTGAAGTAGCTGCAGTCTCGCTGGCATGTGTCCTTAAACTCACCGACCTCAAACGCCCGGCACTGGACACAGTCCCTGTGGAGAGAGAAAGATGTTTTCGTTTTTTGGGCGGTGAAACCGCCCCTATAAGTGAGATTTGGAAAAATGTACATTTTCCTGCGCTGTGATCTGGGCCCAGGAAATTTGTACAATTATCCTGCGCTGTGATTGGCCAATCACAGTCTATTCAGGACTGTGATTGGCCAGTGTCACATGACACATGTGCATAGCCCTATATAAGAAAGCATAACTTGAAAAAAACCAAAAATTGGTTTTTTTCAAGTTATGGTTTCGTCCATCATAAAGAGTGTTTCAATAAATGTATTTATCTTTTGTACATGATTGGTTGACTCCATTCAGTATTGTGATTAGCTAGCAAGACACCGCCCACTTCACACAGGGTGTGATTTTTTATTGAATTAACAAGATATCAGTAAACCCAGCCTAAATTATCAGCCTGCGGGAGGGCACATATGGCCCAAAATGTATACAGTAAATGCACAAAACAGCGTTGATAGGTCTTTAGTGCAGAGGGAGGAAGGGGAAAGCACCGGAACATATCGGATAGTGCTGGGTACGGGAACCTGAACATCACTTTTGTGACACATTGTCAAGCGCAATTGAACCCCTGATCTCCAAATCTCAGGGCAAACCACGCAACGCCACCGAGCTGGTGGTTTATTTATTGTGGCCACTCAAAATGTACTTTCTCATTTATATTTTCCTGAAAACTGCTAGAATTCTACATTCTGAAACATATGAAATATAGCTATTTTCTTGACGTGGGACATTACTCTGACTCCCACACAAATTTTGACAGTGAGAGTGAAATGGAAAAATCTGTACAATGGGATTTTGGCAGTAAATGCCATCTTGTCATCCAATCTGCCAGGATATGGAGACTCACTTGTGCACCGTGCAGACGAAAGGGCAGGTGGGACAGATCTCACAGGTGGGGCCCTGGAACTTGGGGTTGGTGCACCTGCAGACGCCACAGTCACAGGACCCACGGCCATTACAGATCTGTCCATTCTTGGCCAGACAGGTGGACTGGTCCAGGGAACAGTCACAGGCACTTCCGGTGTAGCCGGCGTCACAGACGCACACTCTGCACTCACAGCGTCCATGTCCTGAAAGAGGAGAGACACAAGCAGAGGAGAGGTGAGGAGTGTTGCAAAGCAAACCATGGCAAAAAAAGGAGTCGCACAAAGCAGTCCAGACGGCTCACCTCCACAGAGCTTGTTATTGGAGCGGTCACAGTTGAAGTTGTCACACTCGCAGTACTTGCCATCGTAGGTCTCGGCAGGGTTGTCCCGTTTCTTGCATTCACATCTGCCACAGACACAGTCTCCATTGTTGCTGCAGATATCTCTGCCGTTGCGGCAGTTGGCGACCAGATCGCCCAGATCTGGCAGATAGTCCAGATCCACCTCGTCCTTACTGCATTCGCACAGCCTGCCAATACGACCCTCATTACACCTGAAAGAACAAAGTTAAATACACACAAGTTACATACGAGAGCATAGCAGACCAGAACATAATATAATCTTAAATATATACTGTACAATGAAATGTAGCCTCACGTTCGCTATTATAGAATGAATGACAGACAACTCGAGACGAGTCAAAGTCAAATACTACAAGACACATGGACAACATAACAAAAACCCCAGGATTGTACCAGTTCATATTTACAAGACACGTTAACATAATAAGAGACACCACCAGGACATACTGTATAGGCTACTGTACCAGTTCATATTTACAAGACATAACATAACAGAGACCACAAGGACAAATACTGGACCAGTTTTCTAATGGAAAAGACTACAAAACCAAGACATCACCATTGACATGAGATTAGTGAGTAATACTTATGTCATATGCACAATGTAAAACCAAGATACTGTAGACTCTATGGAGAATCTGACCTTCTCTCTTAGGCTGAGAGCGGAACAATATGCGAAGAACTGGAAGAAATGGACTTCTTACTGTTTGATGAGAAATGTAACTCATTGATTTATTGATAAATAAATAAAAGAAAAGACTGTAATCCGTTAATATGTTAACCCTTGTGTTTTAACGCCCACCTCAACAAAAAAAATGTTTGTCTTTACTTTATTTATTTATTTTCATTTAATTTCATTTTTCTGTGTATGTGTCATTCTCATATTTGTGTTTTTGTTTTCCAGAATTTTCTACCTGGAAAATAAGTTAAGAAAAAAACAATGTAAAACCAATCTATTAAGATAGCCCTGAGACAGCTTTAACCGGAATTCAGTTGGTCTGTCTATTTCAAGGAATGTGGTCAGGTGGTCTTATCATCTTTCCAGATCAATGGGCTAGCCTATCAGTGGACAAGAAACATAAGAGTGACACCTTTGCCTTCATTCTTGCTTGCAGGTTCCACATTCAAAGGTTCCGTTGCCTTCGTGGCATATCGGGCTGTTGGGCTCTCCTCCTTTGGAGCACTGACAGTCGCAGATGAACTTGAGCACGATCTCCACCTCCTCAGTGAATCCCAGGGGCTTGATCTTAATGCTCTCTGCTTTGCCGTGAGACGGACACTTCTGGGACTCCACGAAAATCTCAAAGTACACCTGCGAAACAGAGGAAGATTAAAGTGTCATTACACTAAGTTTCTTTTCACATTTCAGACAAACATCCTGAGTTGTTGTTTTTACAATGCAATCTTGAGTTCTTCCAATTCTTTCTGTTGTTAAGATGAATTAATACCTCATCTCCAATGGAGATGTTGGAGCACTTCCTCCCATTGTCCCCGGTCCCCACCACACCGTTCTTACAGATGGCCTTGTACGTGATGGAGACTCCCTCAGGCAACCTGCCGTTCTCCAGGATCACTTCAGATGACAGAGACTAGAACACAGAGAGAGGTTAATGATACTTTTTATTACAATTGTTTTTCATCCAGCAACAAGTTGTTCCACTGTGAGGAAAACCTTCTCCATTGGTAGTTGCGTATTTACCAATGGACCAGTTCTGAAGAAGGTACTATTAGCAGTATCCTGAGTTCAGGTTCATGCATTCCCTGCATTTACCATTGAAGCTAAGGAGCATAGCGTGTCGAACTAGCCATGCCTTTTGATTTTAGTGTAGAATGCCATCTTACTATTTTTAACATGTTCTGTAAAGGACTTTGTAACTTTGTCTAGAAAAGCGCTATACATGTTCCTTGAACATGTGAACACACTACCGTTCAACTCACATTGTAAGCATCAATAATGAGCTTGATGACGTTACTAGAGTTGGAGGACAGAGTTCCCACAGCCGACTTGGGGATGAGATTCTTCAACTCCTGTAAGGGACAGAACATGACATTTGATCACATCAAATTCTTTGCAATATCACACAAGTCCATAATCATTGGATGACTATGAAGTCTCAAGAGTGGGAAACAAGTTCTACAGAAAGATGACAACTTTACCTTGTAAACGGGCTGGAACTCCTCTGTGACGGCAAAGATTGTCTGGATGTTGTGATCACTTAGCTTCTGCACCAAGTGTGCAATGGAGGGGTAGTCCTGTTATTTAAAAATAATTAAATGAATAAAATAACGAAATCAATAAGGGAACAAGCGAACACTCAGCACATACAAATAACACCAGTGAAAACACAGAAATCGTGAGAAAGAACTGAAGTGTCCATTATATATTAGGTAAGAATAACTTGTTTATAAAAACTATACTCCGGTATGAAACACATACATAGTAGTGGCTCATGGTGTACACGTTGTTCTCCAGGTGACATTTGCCATCGTTGGGCAGGACGATGCCACTCAGCTTGCCATCTCCGGCGAAGTGGAAGCCAGCGTCGGTGGAGATCACCAACAGACGAGTCACGTTCCTCCAGCCGATTTGTTTCTAACAGGTTCGAGACAGACAGACGCTTAATTTAGAGTTCAAGTCCGACAAACAGAGGGCAATAGTGTTCCTTAGCTTAGCTAATGCAGTCCAACCAACTATACACTCCAGTGTGTAACTGAGTCCTTCTCACCTCGCAGACAGCCACCTGCATGAATTAAGCCTCCCTCAGGAGAGTCCAGGTTCCCTGAGATCTGCTGCTGACTGACCAGCTTGTTGAACTCGTCTCCTTCCTTGGTTCTTGTAGCTGAAGGGGCGGGTGCAGTTCTGATTGCCTGTGCAGGGGTTGAGGAGCCTGGTGGGCGTGGTGCTGTTGTTGTCCACAAAGGAACCGAACCCTAAGAACAACAAAGGATTGTGTTTTCAGAGCTACTGTGTTTGCAAGATATTGTACTGACGTACTGTAGAAGACATTTCTCCTGGTGGAATATATGCTGGGGTGAAAGCAGGTTACATATAAGAAAGAGAAAGTTGATGAGTTAATTTTGTATCAATGATTTATGGCCATCACATGTTTGAACTAGTAGGCTCGCCGATTACATTTCTGGATAAAAAAAAAAACGATTTAATCTAATTTAATTTATTGAAACCATTTAAATATGAGTTTGAGTTGCTCCTACCGATCCTGAAGTCAGATGTGATCTCCTGCATTTCCCTCTTGAGGTCGGTTCCCAGGTTCTTGGCGTTCTCCAGATCGTCCTTCATGGAGAAGGACAGGTCCATCAAGTAGTACAGGTCGATGGGGTAGTCCTCGGCACGCTTGAACTTCAGAGAGAAGGTCTGAGGCTCACCTGGTCGGAGAACGATGTATGCTATTTACTGACATATCTCCCAAAGACAACCACTGTTAACTACTGCCTCTGTCCTTCTAAAAATATGATTTGCTTTGATCTTGTATTAACGTCATTAAAAGAAGACATTTACAAAGACAATTACAGATTTGTATTTTTCTCCTTCATCCCAACTCATCTAGACTTTTGTTATTTTAACACACTGAAAATGTGGAAAAACGTTGTTCAAAAACAGTGTGCAGAAAGTCAAACATAATCCAACTGATTTCTATGCTTTATGACCTGCATACTTGATTGAAGTATTTAACTTTAATTTTAGCTCACTCCATTTTCTTCCTCTGTGCTGCTCCCCAATTCCCTTGGGATTGTCTGTTCCAAAAACCATCTAAATAGATTTTTCACCTCTGTTTTATTGTGAAGTATTTTGCTGTTGACTGGAAAAGTGCCCAGTTGTCATTGTAATTATTATTAGCATTATCATTATTGTTAGTATTGCTAACGATTACTTTCTGCTGCCAAACGTCCCCAAAGGGACTGATAAAGATGATGTCATCTTTACCAGATCTGAGGGTGAGGGTGAGCTTCTGAGGCTGGATCTGAGTGATCTGTTCAGGGTCTAGTTTCTCAGCCACGTCCTTCTTGCGGAAGTTGCGGTTGGTGACAGGTTTGTCCTTGACAACAGCCTTGCTGCCGCGTGGGTTCTCGATCATGGTCACGTTGCAGTTCCTTTTTATCAGGGATGCCAGGTCGTCGCAACGGGCCGACCTCGACTCGTCCTGGTTGAGGACATTCTGTTGGTTGAGGAAATTCTGTTGTCAGAGAGGAAGAAGAGAGTGACACTGTGAGGGTCAAACAAAGTGTTCAAAGTCAATGGAGATCATTGGTCATCATCACGATCACATTACAACAGTGTCTCAGAATTTAGACGGAAGGAATAACTGTTCTTTGTTGGGGAACAAGGGAGTGCGTCAAGAGATGCGTCAAACCGAAGGTTTTAAACCCTCAAAGGGTACTGGTCATCACATGATTTGCATTGCAGTTTTTCAGGAATTTAGACCATCTGATCAAAAAGAGGGAATAACCGTTCTATACAGGATTTATATTTAAATCACTTCAGTTGCCATTTGACGCAAAGTGTAACTATAGGTTTCTTTCACGTTTTGAGCCTGCAGGCAAAAGCCAAGAAGAAAAGGAGGATAGTGTTTATTGCTCCAATTCACAGACTCTGTCTCTATGACGTTTTCATTCATTAAACAAATAATTTCCATTCCATTATTTGAAAATGTAAACAAGGATGGAGTCACAGAAATGTTCTACAGATGCGACTCTTGGATCCAACATCAATGATATGCAATTCATTATTCTCGGTCAGCAAGCATAAAGAGAAACAGATGACCAATAAGGTTAATTATGTGTATAGATTGAATGCACATGAATATGATAGCCCACAAGGCACAGAGAGTCTGAGACAGTGCACAGAGTCAAAACAGCCTAATTCCCAGGACACCGATTAGATTGATTTTGAAGTTCAAATGAAATACTGTTTATATAGAAGAGAAATTCAATTCAATTATATCACATGGTATAATACCATCATAATAACCAACATAAAACAACTTCACCAGTTAATTACCACCAGTCCCTGAGTAGGGATGCAACAATTATATATAAATAAAAACAATTACGGTTTCACGATTATTACGCATATAAGTTATTCCACAACACTATGAATTTATAAAATCACTAAGGTAAATTAGATGTTTCATTGTATTACAGTTGCTGACTTTCAAAACAAATAAAATACAGATAATACAGTACCCAAAATAAATTAGAATAATAAGGTTTATTTTTCTTTCTTTTTTTCACACTGTGTTGCTGAGCCTCTACAGTTATAGAACTGACATTTTAAATCATGATTAACCACTTACAGTAGGCCCTATTTTACACTTGTAGATCGGCTATTTTCAGTGTTGCGTCAACAAGTATGAAATAGGGCATAAGTGGTTAAGCCTTGTCTGTTAAAATGGCTGCTGTATCACGTGTACAAAAATGAACAGGCATATACTGTAATTTATCAAGACTTTCCTGACAGCCTTTTTTTCCAGGTGTAAAATCTAAAGAGTGACATCTCTGTTACTCGCTTTGATGTCAGGAGCTAAAGAGGTACAGGCAGGCTCGGCAAACAGGAAACAAATACCAGTCTACAATAACACTCTGATGTCAAAATTCTAAACATTCACAGTTGACAGCCAATTAATTTGAACCAACATCAGTTTCAGATAAAAAGAGATGACTCAAATTGAACTCATATTCCCACCTCCGCAAATGTGTAATAAAAAGCAGTATTGTACTAATCTACTGTTTTGATCAGTGGCTTTATAGTATATCACATAATATAGTCTTTGAATATAATAACCACAGTCCTAATATTTTTGATTATTAAACTACATGATACTTAGCCTATTATAAAACATAAGAAATCAAAGTTGGACAAGGAACCACATCTTAGACAGCGCTGATACCACTGCTCAAAAACCCCCACCTCCCCCCCCCCCCCCCGACAAAATAGCAGACACATCACTCACAGACAAAATAACGATCACATCTATGATACAATAGTTAAATGTCAGCTTTAACAATGGAACTCACTTCGTCTGTGCACCATCCACACGTTTCAGAGACCTGGATACATTCCCCACATGACTGTGCATTTGCCTTAATGCAGATACTCTCTGAAATTAATACACAAACAATGAATTTATATGGAAACAGTATTATTTACCACTTGAACCCCTAGTGTCGCTATTCTGAGGGGAACGTTCACCAAAGATCGCTCATGACATCTACAAGCTCACAACGTGTCGCGTTGCAACGCGTTGTGGGCTTGTAGATTGGCTATTTATTATTTATTTTTTTAACTCCATTTTTATCCCACGATTTTGTAACCCCATTTTTTATACCCAGTGCCAATTGTCTATATAATCCTGGGCACTACCTTCCCTGTGCCAACCTAGGAAAGCCAGGGCCGAGCTCATGCCTCCTTCAATGCATGAGAGCCAACTGACCTTCTTATCACCTGACAGAGGAGAGTTTCCCCGGTAGGACGTAACGCGTGGAAGGAACACGTTATTCCAACCAGTTCCTTTCCCCTCCATCAGGCGCCCCGGCTGGCCAGGGGAGGCAGTATAGTGACCAGGATTACTGCATGTTTTTGTGAGGGTGACCTGAGCGCTAGGGAACACGGGGAGAACATGCAAACAAGATTGGCTATTTTTGGTCGAAGAGATTTGGTGTAGAGTGAAAAAGAGCGTACCAAGTACAGTTTCAACTCCTGTCAGTTTTACTAAGTATAGAGGGTTTAAGTTAGCACTCACTTCACTTAGTCATTCGACACAGTCTGAGTTGCTGGCAGTGAAACATTTTATGGGCTACCTTACAATTTAAAAGAGATGAGTCATGCTTCAGGCAGTTTTTCCAAGGAATGAAGTGATCTTGTAAAAAAAAATATTGTCATAAAACTATAAATGAGTAAGTGATAGACGTGCACAGATAGACTCTCGGTTTCGCCCTCTGCAAGCAAGTGCCCTTTTGAACGTTTTTTTAATTTACAGTGTTTGGTTGTTTTCTTTTGTTTTTTACAGTGTAGCCTTCATGTCAAGGACCCCCCAAATTGACACTTATTAGCCCGCGGACCCCCATTTGAAAAGATAAGCCAGGGACCCCCATAAGAGAAGATTATTTTTCACGGCTCTAGCAGTGATTCTCAACCATTTTAATTGCAAGGAGTCAGGACCACCCAGTTTGACATGGATTAGGCTACGGACCCCCATTTAATGGCATTTCTATCTCTGGGAACCCAATTCATATGGTAAAATCAATGTGAATTTAACTCTGAGAGTGTACAAATGGAACCAACTGGACCCTAACAGGTCCATTTGGTTCCATTTGTACACTTTCAGAGTTGCAGACCCATAAGGGTCCATTTGGTTCCTATCCATCATTTAGCTGGGGACCCCCCAAGCTTCTAATATATTAACAATGGCCGAGATGTGCGTTGTAATTTTGCCAGAGATCCCCCTACATGTGCCCGTGGGACCCCCATGCCGTGCCCCTCCCTTCCCTCTCAACGCCAACGTGCAGCACAGCGCGCAAAGGGGGCGTGTCTACAGAGGTGCGCTATAGCTACAGCAGCCACACACACACACACACACACACACACACACACACACACACACACACACACACACACACACACACACACACACACACACACACACACACACACACACATCTCCTCCCCTTCCCGAGCCCCGCGCAAACTCAAAAGAGTTGAAAAGACTCATCTCTGTTTACTTGAGACTGCTTCTCTGTGCAGTCCTACACTTGTATTATGGCTCAATGAGCTGTCATCTCCGTGACAACAGCTCGTTGAGGAGTTGGCAGGTTGTTGATTGGGGTCAGAGTTCAGAGTGCCCACTTTTACTTTCGCTTTAGTTTTGACCAGTGTGCTAGTGGTTAGAACCAGTAGCCTACTTTTAATGTTTTTGCAGGCGTTTTAGCAACAGTAGGAGCCTGGATTCCCAATGTGAATGAAAATAGCATGTTCAAAGTTTGTCAGTAAAAGAAAGGTGGACATTGAAAAAATTGGCAATGGACTGAACAATATGCATTCATTATGCCAAGAGGCATGTAGCTCTGGTGGAGAGGCAGTGACCACATTTGAACTGAAGCCAAACAAAAAGACAAGTTGACTCTCTGATTCCAGCAGCCAGTAGAACTTAAATACTGGCTATGGCTATGATGATGATAATGATGATGATGATGATGATGATGATGATGATGATGATGATGATGATTGTGATATCCTGTGATAATTGTAACCTGTTCTATCACTCCAGTCCGGAGGAGGGCACCCTGGTTAGAAAGTATTCTGACATGCGCAGTAGAGGCTGCTTTGTTGTTTACCCAAGCCGGTTCCTGTACACCACAACTTGAAAGCAAATAAACATACAGTGACCTGGAATACTGGAGTGGTTATTCTAGATATCAGCACAGTTACGATATCACAATGATGATGATGATGATGATGATGATGATGATGATGATAAAAACCAGGGACACCAGGTGTTGCCTTGAGCCCTGCGGAGGTGTCGTGGGCCTATCAACGAAACACCAATGAAGGAGGGTGCCCACCTGAAGACCCCAGTGAAGTGTTTACCCCTACCCCACTCAATACCAAGTGCTGATTAATCTAAGGGATTGTGCTATCTAGTCCTATGAGCTCAACATTGGGCGTAGCTGCATTGGGAACTCCTTATGTGGTTATGGCTGAGTCATGGTGACATGAGCGTGACGTCAGAGGTCCGCCCGCCGGCTGGCCGGCCAGGCCGCCGGCCTGTCCTCCCTTTAGTAAATTTTAATATAGAATAGGATGACAACACATATTGCAATAAAATTCATATTTACCTTTACAAACAACACCAGCATCTTCTCTGTGTCCACAGTCGTGGTTTCCAATCCCCCTATGGCTGCACTGTGAAAGCTGTGACTCACTGCCTGAACACCTGACATCATCCAACCAGATGTTTCCAACACCGTGTCCGAAGTGGGCTCCCCCTGGTGCTGACACTGGAGCTGTTCCACAGCCTAACTGTCTACACACAACCTGGGCATCATCCAGATCCCAATCATCATCACACACCGTCCCCCAGATACCACTGTAGTACACCTCCACTCTGCCTGAACAGGAGTCTGAACCACCGACCAGCCTCACTGAATAATCAACTGAATGAGAAGAAAAACATTAAAAGATGACTATGATCAGCCTATAAGAAAGCTTACCAACATGCAGGAGTGTCCTCATAATAAAGATTTGACATGGCCCTTAGACTGTACAACATACACAGTGCATTTTAGCTGTGTCTTTGGATGAGTCCACTGACTGATAGTGAATAATGCTCAGTTCAAGGTGGTATTTCAATCTTCTGTACAGGTACATTAAGAATAGTAGTAGCCTACTTATTTATGTTGTATTGAATTGTTACAGTAATTTAGCAGAAAACAACCTGTTGAATATTATGAAACATCAAACAGCATATGGCTATTGAAATAAATACATATGCAATTACGACGTACAAGCTGTGCCTGTGATAAATATCACACTACTAGGCAGTCTGCGGTTCCACGTGCAACACAAGATGCCCTTTCTTTTTCACTGAGCGCCTGCCCCTCAAAATGTCTGTGCACGCCACTATGGTAGGCTACCATAGTTTACAGCGGATCATGGTTAGGAAAAAGCCAAATTGACATTCTAATAGTTTAATAAGTAACAATTGAACAGTATATTCAGGCATACAGTATTATAATAATCTGAAGGGCAGCTGTGAATGCGGTTAGAAAGTGTTGCATTGCCTCTATGACAGGGAAATGTTCTAAAAGTACACAAAGTTCTAATCTCATAGCACAAAAGCAACAGATAAAGATGATTAACAATATTTTGATTTATATCATGCCCTGGTAAATAAACAAGCTTGACTTCTATGATTAGTAATCTCAGACAAATGGGTATCACGCTGAAATGGGTAGCATGTTATGATGAATATAGGTCTACAGGTAGAGTATCTGTAGATTGTACAGTAGAGACACAGGAAGGAGAAGCTAGAAAGAGGTTGATGTGACACAAATCAAGAGCTGGAAGTACCAATAATTGTAACTAAATCATGTGATATTTGTTGTCAATAAAGAAATGTGTCATATTAAAATGTGTTCTGCATCTTACCTTGTTGTGCCCTGCTGTTATGAAGGACTGATAATAATACCGATATCAAAAGTAACCGGAAATCCATCTGTAAAAAGACACAAAAAGCACAATAGGGTTAGTAAAAAAACAAATATTCAGTCAAAACCGCTCATTCCATTTATAGTGCTTTATTACAGAAGTAATAAATAAGCTTCAATTCCTAGATTACCACTGTTACAAAACAAGCAGAAAGCCCATGTGTAGGACTGCAGTCCAAATTGCAGTGTCTCACAGTACAATAATAGCCCGCCCCAGACAAACAGCCTCAATAATGGAACTGTGGTCACATGTTTGATGTTAACGTGATTCCTGAATGAGCAGCTTCCTCACTCAGAGCAGGTATCAGTCAACAACATGTGAACAGGAACCTGGCCCAGTGTTACTATGCTAATGCCGTATGCAGGGCCAAGTACAGAGCCAAAGGTCAAGTTTACACTGATGATAGTGCTGTCAAATAAGTATGTGGCAATGTATAAAATCTATGAAAAAGTTTAATCTGCAGCACAATTTTATGCAATATGTAGAGGGGGTCCCTGCTTCACCCCTCTCTCAGCTAAGGGTAATGTGTAAGCAAGTTTTTTTTAAATTTAAATTTAATTTTTTTTTTAAAGTTTGCATTTGCAGAAAGTTTCATGCACATTGATCAAAAATCCCAGGAGGAGTTGATTTGAACTGCTTTTCATATATTTCAAAATGGTGGGAGATCTAAAGGTCAAAGGTCAAAAGTCAGAGTGTGAAAGTTGTTCATCATGAGTAGACACATTATGTGTATGGAAGTTTTATGGCGGTAGGTCAAACAGGGCATGAGTTGTCGCTGTTCAAAGTTGCCATTTTCAATTGAGTGCTATAGTGCCACCCTTTGACGAATGAGTGTGAGATTCATTTCTTGATCGTTTTTCATGACCATCTACCATATGGCAGAGTTTCGTAAAAAGCGACAGCACGGTTAAGCCAGAACTGCGAAACGTGGCAGAAGAATAGTGAATAATGCCAATAATAAAACGGAGCCTTGCACTGTGCCAGTGCTTGGCCCCGTAATAATTATTTTTTGAGTATTTTGGGCTGAGTTAAATCACGGGTCAAATTTTACCCGCTAACACCAAGTGTATGCAGGTTTCTAACACAATGCAAGGTTCACTAGGTTCGCTCTATACAGCCTATGTGTCTCCTGTATGCTTATCTAACATAAAAGTCAACGTGAATTCTAGGAGCCCCATACTCTGTGATATTGCAATAAACAATTGTACTGTTATTAAGTTCTTTAGACCATAATACAATGTGCCATTTAATAACTTATCAGCACTATTATCTCTCAGCTGCTTATCAAACCTGAGTAATAAGAATATTTAGTTTTCAGCATGATAGTCCAGGATATCTTTGTTTAAATCATATAAAGTAATGCTCAAGATTTTAGCACATCTCACACACAACTAACACAGATTACACCAAACTGATGCTTAAGTTATCAATACATTCAGAGTGAATTTGCTACTGTTCTCTAATTTGGATGGCACTGGCAGTATTGTCAAAGTATTTTCTCACCCTACAGAGATATTATAAGAAGTATTTAGTGACTTACCGTGTTCTCTGTTTGCTCCGTAACAGAAGGAGAGATGCATAGGCTGTTCTCTGCACTGTCTTTATAAAGCCTGACTGCTTTTCTGATCATGGTCACAACTGTGTGTGTGTGTGTGTGTGTGTGTGTGTGTGTGTATGTGTGTATGTGTGTGTGTGTGTGTGTGTGTGTGTGTGTGTGTGTGTGTGTGTGTGTGTGTGTGTGTGTGTGTGTGTGTGTGTGTGTGTGTGTGTGTGTGTGTGCATGCGTGCGTGCGTGCGTGCGTGCGTGCGTGTGTGCGTGCGTGCGTGCGTGCGTGCGTGCGTGCGCGTGTGTATGTGCGCATGTGCGTGCGCACGAGTATTGTATTTCTATACTTATGAGGACCAAATGTCCCCACAAGTATAGTAGAATTTGAGAAATAGACAGAGAGGACCATTTGTTTCCCTGGTCCACACAAGAAAAATGGTTGTGATTAAAACATATTTTTAGAGGTTTACAATAAAATAAAATAAAATCAGGTTGGGGTTAGTGTTAGGATTAGGCATTTAGGTTAGGTTTAGGTGTTAGGGTTAGAGTTTTTTCACCAAAAGAAGTCGATCTACAAGCTCACAACGTGTCAACGTGTTTTACAGATTCAGGTCAGGATCAAAAGAGACACCCAGGTTTCTAGCAGTATAGGTTTTAGATAGCAGCAATAGTAGTGAGAATGAAACACAAGAACAGGCAAGAGTGTCAGGGAGAAAGCGTCGATGATGCTTGCCATGTGAGGCCACTTATTCATCATATTGTAATTGCACAATTACAATTACTTACACACCAACCCAAATGAGAGAGGTAGGCCTAACACACACACACACGAACGCACGCACACATTTATATAAAAAATGCTTCAATTTCTCGTTGCCACCCATCTTACAATGTGTTTTATTTATTCTTGTCTGATGTCCATATAAAGGGTTCAGTACTGTCTCCACTAGTCAACCGTAAACTGTTTTACATGAGACATGCGGAGCTGGATACAAAAGTAAATTCTTATACTACACTGCTCAAAATAATTAAGGGATCAAAGTGTTCCCTACATTTCTTTGAGCAGTATAATCTATAGGCCTACTGTACATGAATTGGTCATAATGACCTGGTGGCTTCAATTTCTTGCAATATTTTTGTAATAAAAGATTTAAAATGTCATGCTTAAGCGGCGACGGGACGCGTGCAGGTCAGTCCGGCCGGCCGTGTGTGTTTGTGTGGGGACTCGCTCGCCTATTTGAACTGTTGCAGGTACCAACACTCACTTTCCATCCCTGATATACTATCTGTGCACAGTGCATAACCCAAACTGCATAATACTTTCTGTGCTCATATCCCCCGATGGGTATGGTCTAGTTCCAGATAATCCTCAGAAAACTGTTCAAATATAAACATTTGAGGAACTGGGGGTGAGTGACATGGATTTCACAGCGGTTGTGCAAATAAGCAGCACACAATCATCTGTGCTTCCTCCAGCTTGAACATTGAACATTGCACCGGCTTCTGATACTATCAATGCACTGTTTAATTACATAATAATTATGTATTATAATTATGTATAATAAAGTATTATTCAAATTGATTACTATAGTATTATATATGGATATTGAAATTTGATGATATTCGAGAAATCTGTAAGTCCTGTCTTTTGGTTGTCGTGATCACGTTTGTCTTGTTTTTTCTCTGTTGTGTTAATCTTCTCTTTTGTTTGTTTTCTCATTTTTTTTCCTTCTTGTTTTCCTGTTTTTTCCTTTACTGTACGTCAATTCTTTTTGGTGTGAAAAGGATAAATAAGCCATTGGCTTCAGCCTACACCTTTTTGGTCTAACCCATATGTTTGGATAATGTGATTGTCCTGTTATGACCAAAATAAATTATTACTACTACTTACTACTACTGAATGGGACATTATCATGTGTAATCAGGCGATTGAATGGTCTGAGTAGGTGAGATACTGACCTACCCACGTGTAATCAGACTATTGATTAGTGAGATACTGACCAATCATGATTTACGATTCTGTGCCTATCGGTACATAACTTGGACGGCGCTGGGTTGGCTCAAGCGAACGTCGCAACGTTCGGCACGGCGACTTGCTCGCTTTCACTCGCTCGGTGGTGCCTCTCGTGGCTACAGTTCGCTTGAGACGGCGTGCCTCCGACACCATCCAAAACTATGCTTTATACAAAATACCTCCGTCAGTAGGTCAGTATCTCTTGATTAGACCCAATCAATAGTCTGATTAAACGTGGGTAGGTCAGTATCTCACCTAGATCATTCAATCGTCTGACTAAACGTGATAATGTCCCATTCAGTGCATTGACAGCATCAGAAACGGTGAACATTGAGGCAGAGAACATGATATGGTTCCTCTTGGCCACTGAGACACAGAGCATTTAGTGGTCAATCTTCATTGGTACAGACACATAGTTGGAAAAAAGATGAAGCGATGTGTATGTCCAATCTAAATTGGTTCATGTGCAGGGTAAACAACAACAACAACAATATAATGTGTGACACAACAGGAATTATGTTATCCCTGTGACTGCTAGTATCAGTATATGAGAGGGGTCACACTACATCGGTGTGTATCTGTTGGGTGGAAATCTTGTAGGTGCAAAACCAGAGCTGGATCCCTGTCCCTGAACGGGAAATTTGGTCGACTGAGACCCATTGTTCCAGAGCCTGATCCTGAATTTCAGAAGCTGAACCAAAAAGCCCCCTTTGCTTCTTTCAGTTCACTCTCAGTTAGAAAGGTGTAGTGATATTGTGTGGTTTGTCAGGACCACACCATCGTTGTGAAGTTGTTGCTGATGAGACAAATACTATACTTAAAACATTGCAAAAAATTACTTTATTCTTTTTCTCTGCAGAATTCATGTGAAATGCTGTGGGGTTTTGTCGGAAAGTGTCTTTTCAAGTTTAGCCTTTCTACACTGTGCAGCTTTTGCTGATGAGACAAATGCATTTCCCATCCGACTTGACAAAAAATAATGAATCGTATGCTGCCATGGTCATCCCTGTGTTAATTCACGCGTGATTTGTAGGGTTCAGGGTTCACATTTAAACCAGCAAACCTGAGTCTGTTTGGACGGTGGACGATACAAATGAATGTTTTTGTCTGGGTGTTCAACTATCACGGTCAATCAAACCCCAAAGCCTAAGCCCCTCGGGATCCAGCAGATGAGACATGGGAGTCCACCTCTATAACAACTGTAACAACTGTATTTTAAAAATGCTACAATTTCCCAATAGTGCCTAAAACACCCACGCACGCAAATTTGAACCCGGTTTCCTGCACAAGTAATGCATTTGAGTCAGATTCTGTGTCTATACGTGAGACATGACACAATCTGAATGTCTAAATAGAAGAGCAGGGAAACAAAATATAACCGACACAATTGCATACATTTATATATTAACATAATCTACCATACAGACACAATTACATTTTATTCATAAAAAAAAGTTTCATAGTGCCGCTTCAAGTTGGCCATGCCGGGTGAGTTGCATTTCTTGCAATATATATCTGTAATACAAATTTAAAAATATATATTTTCATGTTTTATTATTATTTTAACGACTTGGTGTTTTAATTGCTTAAGACTTAAGTAACATTGCATGTTTTGATGACTTTTAATTCCAGAGCAACGTTACAAGGAACCAATTGAAGAGAGAGCCAGAGTGAGTGATCTGGCAGTAATTACATCCTGAAATGACCATGTGAAAGATAGTTTACAAATAGTGTATAAATGCTGCAGTGTATTGGATTTATGTCTGAATTTCATGTGAGATCGAAAGCTTGATGAGCTGGGGATCTTTCATTTTTCTTTGAATAACATCCTGTGATAAACATTTATTTTCATCCACAGTCCAAAGCCTAATTATGTTTAGACAAAAAAAGGCATTCAACAAAAACAAACAAATAAACAATTTAGCCTAGAAATAATGCATTAATCATAAGCTCTTTTGGGTAAACATATAATTTACTCTTGTCTAATAGAATCATATCTTTGATTTTGTATTGTTTGCCATCACAATCATACACAGCATCCTCACTGGCATTAAATAACCCCCCCAAACATCAGGATGCACAGACACACAGACACACACACACACACACACACACACACACACACACACACACACACACACACAGACACAGACACAGACACACACGCACACACACGCACACACGCACACACATGCACACAATAAGTTGGTTGACAAGCTTTTAAAATAATTGCCTCTATAATGAGTCCTGTGAACTGTATTAATACATTGTAATATATTTAACAAAATAATAACAAATAATAAACACCTTTAAATAAATATAGGCTATAGAATTGTGCTTTTGTTGCCAGAAAATACATAGCCTATATTATATAAGTAAAGATAGGTAATTGTGTATATAGGCCTACTAGGTATATACTAATACTAGGTACTCTTTCTCAGTGCACACACACACACACACACACACACACACACACACACACACACACACACACAGTGAGCAGCTGTTCATCAGCTCCAGGGGGAGAGAGAGAGAGAGAGAGAGAGAGAGAGAGAGATTAAAGCAGAGCAGAGCAGACACACACATACAGAGTGTGTTAGAATAGAACACATTTAATAACACATTTCATCTGAACAACCTTTCACAACCACACAGTAACATGATGTACCGTTACTGCGTCACGTGACCAGCCCTCTGCTAGCTGGCTTAGCACGGTAGCATCCTTCTGTATTGTTGTTGTAGCTCAGGGAGCTAAGGTTAGCATGCTAACGTAACGTTGTTGCTTTTTATATTATTAGTTTATTGTGTTTGTGCACTAAACAGTCATAAGGACGGTTTATGACGTGTTGTTTACGTTATGGTGGGTGTTGTTGTTATTTGTGGCGGTTTGTTTTCATCGTAACGGAAAGCTAGCCTAGCCACTGTTAGCCTAGCCACTGTTAGCTTGTTAGCCTTTGTCTTGTGAGGATGTTCAGGATGTGAAGGTAAATAAATACATTATGACTGATAGATGACTGTAACACTACAGGATTACATACTGTACCGTTACCATGGTGACGGGGTGAATATTATGTAATATATAATATTATAATTTATCTTCACTGTCTTTGTTTTCTGGAAAAGTTGGATGGTTAATTAGTAGAATAATAGTAATAACCAGTAAAATATACTGCTTACCAGTTCATCACATACTGTTTAACCAGTATAATAATAATACTAATAATAATTAAAAAAAACCAGTATAATATACTGCTCACCAGTTCATTAGATACTGCTTAACCACTGTAACCAGTATAATAATAATAATAATAATAATAATAAGCAACAGTTCATAACATACATATTGGCTGGTTTATTGATGACTGATCGTTAGAGGTGATCAGGTTTCAGATTATTAGATGAACCAGTTATCAAGGTGATTGATTGGTTCATTATTGATTCCATGAATTAGTTACCGAGGTGATTGGCTGGTTACTTATTCAATTAGATGAATCGGTTATGGAGGTGATTGGTTGGTTAATTATTTAACTAGATGAATCATATATTGAGGTGATTGGTCGGTTAATGAGTAGAGAGGTGGTCGAGGTTAGTTATGGCCTGGAGCAAGACCCTGTCACCATGGAGACCACTACTCATCCTGCTACTCTACATCACTGGTAAGATATTATGGGATGTTGTACAATCTATACAATACATCTATAGTGTTGTTTATAACAAGGGACCCCCCCAAAATCATATTTGAACTGGGACTCCCCAAAATAATCATATTTGAACTGGGGAACCCCCACCCTGACAAGAACTTCTTGGAATTGTAGGCATTAGATTTAGTTTGACTTGGTTCCACAGATAAATATTGTGTAAATAGCAGATCTACAAGCTCGCAACGCCTCGCAACGTGAGGCGTTGTAAGCTTGTGTATTTTGTTAGATTGTATCTTGCTATTTACACAATGTTCGGGTCTTTCTTGCATAATATTTGACAAATTGGTATTAAAAAGGCATTACATTATAACTTTAGAAATGTGCAGATACCCTGTATACACTTATACTGTATGTTGGTTTGATTACTGTTGAGTGAGAAAACAATATTGAGTCATCTGGGCTCCGGGGACCCCACAACATAATTTGGGGACCCACCTGGGGGTCCTGACCCCCAGTTTGGGAACCACTTGTCTATAGCAGGGGTCTTCAACATTTACATTTCAAGGACCCCCAGTTTGATATGCATAAGGCCGAGGACCCCCATTTGATACTTTTCTATCACTGTGCCCCTAATAATCTGCACTGTAAAATCCTAACAGACCTGTAACTCCTCAAGGAACCCCCTTCAACATTTTGAAGACCCCTTATTGAGAGAGAGATGAAGCAGGGACCCCCACTACATATTGTATAAGATGATGTTGCAGATAAAATGTTTTCATAGATTTCAGAGATAGCTCCATAGACTTGTTTGACAGCACTATCAGTGTTGAGTAAAGTAATGTTTTTTGTTTGTTAGTTTGCACATTATCCTTTCTATTAATATAATGCTGGATTGAGGTTCATGTGTATTTTCAGACAAAATTATATATTTCCCCCCCCCACATCTTGAGAATGGGACACATGGGACAAGCAGTTAGAACCCGTACAATTTCTACTCCGATATAGCCTCTCGGATACGGGATAGGTGGGCACTAGGGACATCTGGGCACCTTGATGTAAAATTGGCTACTTTGTCCCAAATAAAAATGGAAAGTATAAGTTAGTATGCATGATGTGAACATGCACGGACCGGTACATCATTATCCTATCCTCCTATAATTTGTTCTGCCCGGTTCTCCTCAGCGGCTGGAGCTATTGATCTGAATGAAATTGCACACAGCCATTGACCATTACCATGTGCACGGAACTGCAAAGCCCGTTTTTCGATTTCCCCCAACTGTCGGCTGTTTATTCGCGTTTTTATGTAAAAGAATGTCGCCATGGTTACGGCTGCCCAGCTGTGGGATGGCCCTACAGGGGTTTGTAGCAATTGTAGAAATATTAGACCTTATTTGTCCAATGTTTAAACATGTTCTAATCATGTATACTTTACTTTACTTAAGACATTTTTCAAATATTTTATTTTTTACCATTTTGGACAAAATAGCCAATTTTACATCGAGGTGCCCAGATGTCCCTATAGTGCCCACCTATCCTGTTACCAGCCTCTCTGTCCAGGTCAATGTCAAAACACTCAGAAACCTCTCAATGTTTGAATTTCATATGACTATTCTATAAATAATACATTTTAGGAAAGAAGCCACGGGAAATATAAAATCTGTGTTCTATTTATGGATTGATTTCTTAACATTTCTGATAAAATGTTTATGTGTGTTCTCTCTCTCCCACAGGTCAGTCAGTTGGTTCTCAACATAATGACAATGTGTACGTGTCAGGACGATCTACTGGTGAGTTCATTATAACACTATTATATTGTGTGGGGGGGGGGCATATTTTCCCAAACACTGGGTCGTGACCCATTTTTGGGTCGTGGAAGGATTTGTATTGTTATTTAGAAAGATTTTAAAAACAAAAATAAAATAAAAACAAATAATTCAGAAATGGTAAAAAATAATAGAATTGAAGAAAAAAAAATACAGTGAGAATAGCCCATCTAGAAGCTCAGACTGTGTCGCATTGAATGGCATAATCAATGTGCGACCTCTTCTTAGTCTAGAGGCCTTTTCACACATGGTGGTGGTCTTTCACACGTGTAGCATGCAACAGGAGAATGTCCGTTTCAGCTGCGTTCTCACATAACTGAAAATACTCCGTTTGATGAGGTATAGGGCCGGTGTCTGGGTAGTAGACGCGTCGCACACATTAGCAACTCCTACTTAACAGCATGAGGGAGATACGGGGATCAAATGTGATTCAATTCCTTCCACAGAACATGACTGATTAATTGAATTGATTGACATGAGGGATTGTAGGTTTAACAAAAAGGAGACTTGGTTCTGTTGGTGAATAGAAAAGAAAAGTCTTCTGTGCTGGACAAATAACATTGGTTGTAGCTATTTGTTTACTACAGTAGATTAAAGAGGCATTGTGTTTTACCAATGTTTCACTTATGAGCCATTGATCACGAACGTTGGTTGGCTGAATACTTCCAATGCTAATGACAAGCCGAACGACTGAGCTGGTTTTCAGTGATCATAAGATGTTTCTTTCTGTGTACAACGGCTAAGAGGGTCGGCTCGTGTCCCCGGCCGCTCCTACACCTCTTAGCTGTTTTGTCTCATTGCTTTAATGAACAATACTTAATATTTCTGTAAAAAAAACTCTTACATGTATACGTGTGTGTGTGCAGGCTGTGGTCAGACTGTGCAGATGGTATCTAACAGCGGGGTCATCACCAGTCCAGGATGGCCCTTCAAATATCCTGATGGAGTCAACTGTTCCTGGAACATCAGAGCACCACCAGGAGATGTTATTACTATCAGGTACATACACACACACACACACACACGCATCAACACGCACACACACACACACACACACACACACACACACACACACACACACACACACACACACACACACACACACACACACACACACACACACTCACGCCCCGGGGGGCATGGGTGGCAGTGACTCAGGAGACACTTGGGATTCCAAAGGTTCCTGCCCGGATCGATCCCGGGCTCCCCCTGTGTTACTGTCAAAGTGTCCTTGAGCAAGACACTGAACCCCTAACTGCTCCCGATGAGCAGGTTGGTGCCTTGCATGGTTTCCTCTGCCATCTGGTGTGAATGGGTGAATGTAAAGGCGCTATATAAATGCGGCATTTACGCACACACACGCAACACACACGCATGCATGCACACACACGCACGCACAAGCGCGCACAGAATAGTCGTACACATAGGCCTGTCACAATTGTTGCGTAATCGCCTAATCTCAATTATTTGACATAATCGCAATTATTTTTGCATAATTGTCTTAATCGTTTCCATGTTGAAAACTGTTCATACACGTTCAAACATTTTCCAAAAATAGCAGAAACGTCACTTTGAGACGCGTTGTAAGCTTGTTTATCAGCTATTTTCGCTACTATCTTTTTTTTTTAAAGTATACAATTATTACATGTTAGTAATTTCATATCTTTGTTATATTTGTCCTGTGTAATCTTTGATTACGAAGCCTAAAAGGCAAAATATATGTTCCAATGTTCAATGCCAATAACGGAATTACATCGTTAATCGCCATTATTTGTATGGCAATTAATCCTCAACTTAAAGGAGTAGTTCACACAGAAAAGGACTTATTTTCCATCAATTGCACACCACATGAAGCCTTGTCACATTCCTGGGCCAATAATTTGATGACCGGGTCAACGGTCAGTAAGGAGACTCGGCAGTAATGACCGCCGGTCATCAAATTATTGGCTTAGGAATGCGACAAAAACTAAAACATCCTTTTTTTTGGGCCAGCTACTCCTTTAAATGTTGTAATCTTGAAAGCCCTATGTACACACACTATTCACTCTCCTCTCCTCTCCTCTCCTCTCCTCTCCTCTCCTCTCCTCTCCTCTCCTCTCCTCTCCTCTCCTCTCCTCTCATAGCTTCCAGGACTTTGACTTGCAGACGTCTCATCGCTGTGGCTTGGACTGGCTGTCCATTGGCAGCTATAAGAACCTGGATGCCTTCAGGGTGTGTGGCTCCTCTCTGCCGGCTCCGTTCATCTCCTCGCTGGACGTGTGGATCCAGTTCCACTCGGACCGCAGTCTGGCCGGCAAAGGGTTCAGACTGGTCTACGTTACCGGTAAGACACCGCAAACCAGTTTAACAGTCCCCTCAAAACCCATTCAATCCGGGAACGCATCCCTTGTCATTTTAGATTTCTTTGGCTATTCAAAAATAGCAGATCTACAAGCTCATAGCGCGGCACCGAGTGCCGCGCTATGAGCTTGTAGATCTGCTATTTTTCACGATAAAAAATCGTGAACGTTTGTGCAAATCTTTGAATTTATATTCTACAAATGTCTCTTTTTTGAACAAAACTTATGTTGCTTATATCAGTGTTTCTCAAACATTTTCATGTCAAGGACCAACCCAAATGATATGTATTTGGCCACGGACCCCCATCTTCAAATATGTTGTTCCTGGGATCCCCCAGAAGCAAAGATTTGAGTTAAAAATGTTTGCTTTAAACATATATATTCAAAGATTTGCAAAAATAGCAGATCTGAACTTGTAGATCTGCTATTTTTGAATAGCCATAGAAATCTAAAATGACAGAGATACGTTCCCCACGAAAAGCGTTCCCCACGATACGGATACTGGGGTTTAAGTGGTTAAAGCAGGGGTCTTCAAAAGGTGGTCGACGAACATTTTTGTCATAGTTTTAGTCGACTAAATTAACTCTGTCTGTCTGTCCTCTGTCTGTCTCTCAGGTAAACTGGGAGAGTCCAGTTGTCTCTCAGACCAGTACCACTGCTCCAGTGGGAAGTGCATCCCGTTGTCGTGGCGATGCAACTCTCAGGACGAGTGCGGAGACAACTCCGACGAGGAGCTGTGTGGCGACCTATCGCAGCCCGCCGCCGCTTTCCACCAGTCGCAGCCCTCCTCCGCCGACTTAGACCAATCGCAGCCCGCCGCCGCCGCAGCCTTCGACCAATCGCAGCCCTCGGCCGCCTTCTCCTTCCAGCCGTGCGCCTACAACCAGTTCCCCTGCCTGTCTCGCTACACCAGGCTGTACACCTGTCTGCCCGCCAGCCTGAAGTGTGATGGAAGCATAGACTGTCAGGTAAGACACATTAGAGAGACATACAGGCTGTGTGCCTCTTTGTCTACCAGCCTGAAATGCAGTGGTGGGAAAAGCACTCAAATGTTTTACTTAAGTAAAAGTACTCTGTTACAAGTAAAAGTCCGGAATTCAAAGTATTGGTATCAAAATGTACTTAAAGTATCAAAATGTACTTAAAGTACCAAAAGTAAAAGTACTAAAATGTTTGAAAATAGCCAATCTACATGCTCACAATGCGTCGCGATGCGGCGCGTTGTGAGCTTGTAGATCGGCTATTTTCAAATAGCCTCGGTATAAAACAGGGCTAAAGTTGTTAATGTATGTTTTATAATAGAATGATTTATATCTGCAAAGTAACTAGTAACTATAGTTTTCAAATAATTGTAGTGGAGTAAAAGTACAGTATTTGCCTTTGAGGTGTAGTGGAGTAGAAGTAAAAGTATAGACAATTGGAAATACTCCAATTAAGTAAAAGTACCTCAAACTTTTACTTAAATGCAGTACTTGAGTACATTTACTCAGTTACTTTACACCACTGTTGAAATGTGATGGAAGCATAGACTGTCATAGACAGAGAGAGAGAGACGGACAGACAGACAGACAGACAGACAGACGCATACATATACATTACATACAGTATGTATGTATGCTGTAATGCATGTTAATTTATGCTAATTAATAGCAATCCAGCTGTGTGACAAGTCATAATTAATTACCGTCCCTTCAAAAAGGCGCTGACTAAGCGAACCCCATCCATTCCTCCGTCCTCTGCGGGGAGGACGCGAGAACGGAAGTGTAAATGATTGCGCTCGGGTGGCGCAGTGGTAATGTACCTGTCCACCACCGTTAAGTCTGGGGGTTTGAATCGGGGGTAAAAAACAGAACAAAAAGGAAGCGTAGATTATTGGGATCTGGCTTTAGACTGTGACCTTCTGTTTTGTAAGACGTGAGTGATGAGACGTTTATGTCGTGTCGTCATGGTAACGTGTAGGACCTGGGCGACGAGATCGACTGTGACGTTCCTTCGTGTGGAGAGCGTTTGAAGAACTTCTACGGATCCTTCTCCTCTCCGAACTATCCCGACTTCTACCCACCTGGAAGCAACTGCACCTGGATGATTGATACCGGAGACCACAGGAAGGTACATACGACCACTGACCTCTGAATATGATCCCTGACCTCTGAATACGATAGGCTGATATCAGACTAAACATTGAACGCTTGCCTCCAAGTCTCTTAAGTGATTTCCAATCACTAGAGATCAATGCAGCCCGTCCCCTCAGTAAACTGTGCAGTTTGAGCCATTCATCAATCAAATAAACATGTTTACGTTATTGAAATATGAGGCAACGCAACATACCTGGAGTTTAGATCCCATAGCCTGAGGGTGATGATTGATCCAGTCGGTGACGACGCATCGCAGGCAGAGCTCCAGCCAGGTGTTATATTAGTTTTGTTATATTTGTTTTTAGCGGATTTCTACGTGGATTTTGTCGCTCATAACGTTTGAAAAAGTAGGATGCGGCCATGCAAAATGGTGCAAACTTTTTTGTTTTGTTAGTTTTTTCCCACACTGTTTCTTGACATGGAATTTGCTGTTGACAACAGTAGTGCGTCCAATGGATGCACGGACGGTGAGTTGAATGCGCCTTTTCTTAATAATATGCGTCAGAGACGCATATGCCTATCAGCCTATCGGCATCACTGTGTATGTGTGTGTTTCTAGGTGATACTGAGGTTCATAGACTTCAAGCTGGACGGTACAGGCTACGGGGACTACGTTAAGGTGTACGACGGCCTGGACGCGTCTCCTCGCCGCCTGCTCAGAGTCCTGACCGCCTTCGACTCCAGAGCGCCGCTCAGCGTGGTTTCCTCGGCGGGACAGCTGACCATCCACTTCTACGCCGACAAGATCAACGCCGCGCGGGGATTCAACGTCACCTACCAGGTACCAGGCCTGTCACAATAGTTACGCAAACGCCGTTATGTTGCGTCATTATCGCATGGATTCAAGTTCTCAGTCGCCAGGACTAAAGCCAGCATGTCTTCTATGGAAACATGTTGCGCAGCGAAAATAGCCGATCTACAAGCTCTCAATCCGTCTGCGACGCATTGAGAGCTTGTAGATAGGCTATTTTCTGTTATTATTTTAAGATTAGAGCATTTGAAGTGGTCAGACTAGCAATCTGTTCAGATGCATCTATCATAAAAACCCTAATGGTCTCACATATTTCATGCAAAGCCTCAATCTTCGATTTCTTCACTTTGTTGGCAGTATGTAGAACAGCAGGAACAATATAAAAAAAAAACACATAATTTTACATATCCACCTATAATTCGACAAAGCTCTGAGAGTGTGGTGAGGCCAAAAGTGTGGTGAGGTCAAAAATTTGCACACAGCCATTGACCATTACTAGGGGTGTCACGATACTCGATACGTATCGAAATCGAACCGAAAATGACGTTGGATACAGTGTATCGAAATCAAAAGCCGTATCGCGATTCAAGGGTTAATAAAAAAAATATACTCCCACGCATGCGCACATCCGATTGCACGTCCGGGTGAAGCCATGCTCGAGTCGCTGTTATGTTTTTCCGTGCATCGTGCATGCGTGCTTACGACGGGGGAGAAAAAAAAGACGACAGGACAAACCCACACACAGAGAGAGACCGCTGTAGCGGTGCGTCTGTACTACTACTTTACATTTCACCATGGCCACTGCTGAAGCCAGCGATGGTAATGATGATACACAAACGGAAGAATTGGAAAACCCTCCCGCTTCCATTAAGTCAAAAGTCTGACAATATTTTGGCTTCCCAGTGAATTATGAGGGCACCCGACGCGTTGTTGACAAAACGGCTACCGTTTGTCGATTATGCTCCACATTGATAGTTGCTCCGTCTTCACTTTTTCCCCTCTACACCTATACCTCTTTGCCAAAAATAGCCGATCTACAAGCTCACAACGCCTCGCAGCGCACATTGATAGTTGCTCCGTCTTCTCCTTTTCCCCTCTACACCTATACCTCTCGGCCAAAAATAGCCGATCTACAAGCTCACTGTGAGCTTGTAGATCTGCTATTTTTGGCTAAAGTTCACCTCAGAAAAGGGATGGGGTTAAGGTAAAAAAAAAAAAAAGACCCTGTTGAAGACCCCTGGCTTAGCTTATTATTCACATTTCTTGTTTGTTAAAGCTCTTATCTGTTCAAACAATGTGAACAACAACAACTTTAAGATGTTTAAGAACATGTAGCCAAATAACGGTTGTCTTTGGATCCTTTTTTCTTACATGTTCAACTTTGTATTTAGATTTTATTTAGTTATAGAGCTTCACAAGAATGTTGTTAACTCATCTTAAAGAAGAATCTGAAAATGACAGTTGTTGTAAGGGCATGAAACCCTTTTTGTTATTCTCATTTGATATTATTCAAATAAAAGGGACTTATTGAGAAACATGTGTTTTTCTTTACAAATCAAGACAATAGCCTAAATTAATAATCATATAGCCCTCAAAGCTGAAAAAAAGGACGTTTTAAAAATATATATCGTATCGAAAATCGAATCGAATCGTGACCTTAAAATCGAAAGTCGAATCGAATCGTGGATTAGGCGTATCGTGACACCCCTTACCATGTGCACGGAACAGTGAATCCCGTTTTTCGCTTTCCCCAAGCCCGTTTTTTGCTTTCCCCAACCGTCTGCTGTTTGTTAGCGTTTTTGTGTTCGCTTTGTGTTGCACAGAGCAAGTTCTGTCAGGGAACACAGTGTAGTTGTTGGTGGCCTACCATTGGACCACGTCAGCTCCACATACTCATCCACTCACACTCATTTTATTCTCAAACCGCTCTATTTAAGCTGGAAGGTTGCACTTTTCATTCTGCTTGCTTTTGCTGCACACACACTGTTGCTGCTGCTGCACTGCTGTTCATTGCTGTTGCTAAAATTGCTACTCACCCTCCACCACCCCATGCTACCACCTGTTGTTTTGGATCTGCTGTTTATGTACGGTGGATTCGGAGTCCCTGGTTGGGAAATGCGCTTTATCAGAGTACCTAAAAGCAGATCCATATTCATCGCCAAACCATAATAAATATATTGCTCATTTTATATTCAATATACATATATCTTATCCTTTATGAGTTGTCTTTATCCATTTATGTGTTGTCCTGACAGAAGTTGTGTTAATTGTTAAGAAATAGCGCTAGTGTGGTGGGCACAAACCATACAAAGTTGTGACATTTTATTTTGCTTTAATCCATGACATCGTTTCCATGTACTTGTATTACTCTACTTGTGAGGAGTGGACCAAATGTCTATAATAGAATTTGAGAAATAGACAGATAGATTGTAGACCTGTTAGATTCAGGTTGTGTTTAGGGTTAGGATTAGGCATTTAGATCCACATAGCAATGAAAACGATCCTTTTGGCCTAAATGTTTTACTATACCTCTGTGCTGTTTAAATTGTTTTGACCAATAAAGTATTAAATGAATCAATCAATTCAGGGGTTATGGTTGTAAGCTTGTAGATCTGCTATTTTTCGGCTTCAGGCTTAACGGTGAAAATGAGCAATTTAACCCATTAAAATCGGCAAAGCATCTGTGTCATTTTAGATTTGAGCTCTGGCTATTCAAAAATAGCAGACATGCAAGCTCACAGCGCGTCACTTCGTGCCGTGCTGCGAGCTTGTACATCTGCTATTTTTTTAAATGTTTTGAAAAATCTTCAAAGTTTGAGAAAAACTAGTGACTTAGAAGGCATTTGTAGAATCGACCTCAGGTCTTAACTGATTCACTGCCAATCACGTAGATCTACGCGAACCTATTTAAAGCCGCCACGTGCCAGTCACGTAGATCTACGTGAACTAAAAAGATATATATATTTTTTTTTTTTCAATTTGACCCAAAGACCAAGGAGATATGATTTTTCGAAGATCTAGACTCCTATCCACTTCCTTGTTAACTTAAAACTTAAAAATTCTGTATCTCGGCTCCTGAGGACTTTTTTTTTTTCAATGAAAAATCTCTGGCACTGGCTAAAAAAATATGAAAATACCTCTGGCAGTTAATGGGTTAATGGGTATAAACAAAAAAAGTGTTGATTTTCTGATGTAATACAAGTGTGTGTGTGTGTGTGTGTGTGTGGCTCAGGTGGACGGCTTCTGTCTGCCGTGGGAGATCCCGTGCGGGGGGAACTGGGGCTGCTACACGGAGCAGCAGCGGTGTGACGGCTACTGGCACTGTCCCAACGGCCGCGACGAGCTCAACTGCTCGTCATGCCAGGAAGACGAGTTCCCCTGCTCCCGCAACGGGGCCTGCTACCCCCGCTCGGACCGCTGCAACTACCAGAACCGCTGTCCCAACGGCTCCGACGAGAAGAACTGCTTCTTCTGCCAGCCAGGCAACTTCCACTGCAAGGTAAAAAAGACTGGAAGGTGATCTGTAGCAAAGGTTCCCTAACTTCTCAGGCCGTGACCCCCCCAAAATAATCATATTTGAACTGGAGACCCACCCTGACGAGCACTTGGAATTGTAGGCATTAAATTTAGTTTGACTCAGTTCCACAGATAAACATTGTTGAAAATAGCCGATCTACGCAGTGCGAGGCGATGTGAGCTTGTAGATCGGTAGATCGGCGATTTTCACAATGTTTGCCTCTTTCGTACATTTTTGATTGATTGATTGAATACTTCATTTGTCAGAAATGTAAACAGCACGTGATACAGTCAGACATTAAGGCTAAAAGGATAACACAAAAAAGTCCCTTGGGACTTTTGTTTTTGTATTCAAGGCATCAACAAATAGCTCGACACAAATAATATTATTATTAATATTATTAGAAAACACTCATTTACTCATTTCACTTATTAGTGTTTTCTCCAAATTCAACACAAAACGTCACTTTTAATGACTACTGCAGTGTCAGAATTATTCAAACTGTTCATGAGAAGTGACTTGGTCGAGCATCCTTTTTGTTATTATAACCTGCTGCAAACGTGATGCCTATAGCCAGGAACCAGCTTCTGGCAGCATTCATGTGACATTTTTAACCCCATGTGTAGTGGCCTCCAGTTCACTAATACAGTGGTTCTCAACCCAGGTCCGCGGTAGTTACAATGAGCAGGGGTTGGATGACAATATAGCCTTTGCAAAAAAAGAAAATGATTAAAAAATATATTATCACATTCACTGCCAGACTTATTTCTGGCTGTGTGCACCCACTGCCAGCGTTTTTTTCCGATTTTTCTAACCTTTTCAATTAGTCGCAGAGTATTTATCTCCAGTATGATCCCTGATGGTTGCTAATCACGGAGGGTTTCACTGTGCTTTCTCTGTGCTTTCACTGTGCTTCCTATGACAAGCGAACTTCCCGTTCGCTTGTCATACGGCGTTGAAAATTATGCACGCAGCTTGCGATTTCCGTGAAATTTCACACTCACATTCCCATTAGGCCGAGGAAGAAATGCCACTCTTTTCACATTGGCCTGTTATAGCGCCACCAGCAGGTCTAATTTAGCAAAACAAATTTTTGCAACAAAATGCCTAAAATCATGAATGCAGTGTCCGATTGCCATGAAAGGCCTAAGAAGAAACGGGCCCTTTTCACATTGGCCTATTATAGCACCACCAGGAAGCCACAATAACGTACTTGACCTGGCGGAGACCTGTGCTCCGAGGAGCACTTTTTCTTTTTTTTTATCCTCTAAAGCGATTATTTGAATATTCGATTATTCTGACCCATCCTAACGGTAGATGTGGTGCAGTCAAAGGTTGTCTGCATGCAGAACAACACGCGTCGTGTAATTGATGGTGGGGTTCAGTCTTCTTCTCTTGTCTGTCTCCAGAACAACCGCTGTGTGTTTGAGTCGTGGGTGTGTGACGCTCAGGACGACTGCGGCGACGGCAGCGACGAGGACAACTGCCCCGTCATCGTGCCCACCAGAGTGATCACGGCCGCGGTGATCGGCAGCCTCATCTGTGGCCTACTGCTGGTCATCGCTCTGGGCTGCACCTGCAAGCTCTACTCCCTACGCATGTTCGAACGCAGGTAATATATACTCAACTAGATGTGATAACCAAAACCTAACTAATAATAGTTTGAACCTAAACCCTCAAATTCCTTTTTTAGATATACCTTTTTTCCCCCAATTTGTTTGGCATCTATTGTTAGGTATGTCCATATTATGACCACGGAAATGCTCTAAAAGTGTGAAAAACGTATTTCTCATTTCACTACGCTTTAAACCTCAGTATCCTTTTATGTGGGGGAAACCTTCGCAGACAATTGCAATGTGTCGTGTAAGTGACACATTGTGAGCTTGTAGATCGGCTATTTTCAGCGAAGATATTTAATGTCGATCAAAAACGGAGAAGTCACTAATAGAGCCCTGAGTGACTCGGGTCAACCAGGGTTTTAGTGCTTAACCTAACCCCATCTAATACTAGCTTAAACCCGGGTAGCTCAGTCGGTAGAGCTCTCGCCTTTGGACCACAAGGTCATGGGTTCGATCCCGGGCACTGGTACTGGGAGCTGATGATAGGTGTGGCGCTCCACCTTAGCCATCCATCACCCAGGGGTCTAGCACATTGTGTTCTCGGCTGATACGGCCAATAACCCTCTCTGACCTACTTACTTAAACTTAAACCCAACTAATACTAGCTTTAACCCATTCAGACCTGAGGCCGATTCTACAAAATGTCTTCTAAATCCTAACGGCTTTTTGAAAAAAAAAATATGTTGCTATATCAGTGGTGCTCAAACTTTTTCATGTCAAGGACCACCCAAAATTATATGTATTTGGCCGTGGACCCCCATCTCAAAATATTTTGTTCCAGGGACCCTAGAAGCAAAGACTTGAGTTAAAATGTTTGCTGTAAAAATGTATATATTCAAAGATATTCACACATTCTCACGATTTTTCAAAAATAGCAGATCTACAAGTTGTTTGTATATCTGCTATTTTTGAATAGTCAAAGAAATCTTAAAATTACACAGTTCCCTTCCCGGTCTTAACACATTCCATGCCAGAGTTTAATATCATAATGTACTCACCAGTGCCAGCGTTTTATTGTTGTTTTTTTGTTTTTTTCATGTCGCCACAGACCTCGCTAAATACGTTAAAAGTGCGCGTTCATTTGGTTCTAAACACAGGGGATCTGTGTGATACGAGCAGTGAAGACCGCTTCGCATTGCGATCCGCCATCTTGAAGCTACAGCGGTGAACGCTAAACAGTGATCAGCGAGGAGAAAAACAACAACCGAGATAATCGACTTTTAGATTTCGTCCTAGACAGGAAGCGGATACGATCGGAAAAAACGGAACCCGGATAATTCCGTTTCCGGTGGTGCTACCGGAAACGGAAGTGGATAGAACATTTCAGAAAGTGAACTTTTTTATTTTTTCGAAAAAAACAAAAAAAACACCACTTCGCGTAGATCTACGCGATTGGCACGTGGCGGCTTTAAATAGGTTTGCGTAGATCTACGCGATTGGCACGTGGCGGCTTTAAATAGGTTCGCGTAGATCTACGCGATTGGCAGTCAATGTGTTAATGGGTTAACCTAAACCCAACTTATACTAGCGTAGACCTTAACCCAACCTAACCCCTAACATGCAACATGGATGTCCAGTACTACTGCAATAACGGGTCATCTAAATCTGTGATTGGACCCTGCTCGGCGGCTCTGGTTAATCCCTGGCCCTGTGATTGGTCGTTTCAGGTCATTTGAGACCCAGCTGTCACGGGTGGAGGCGGAGTTACTGCGGCGAGAGGCCCCGCCCTCTTATGGTCAGCTGATCGCCCAGGGACTCATCCCGCCCGTAGAAGACTTCCCTGTGTGTTCTGGAAACCAGGTAAACACACACCTATAATACACATCAATACTAATACACAACAATACACAACTAAAGCTGGGCGTAAGCTGCACGATTTTAGATATTGACGTTGTCGGGTGGAAATCATTATTTTTTTATTATAAAAATATATTTATATTTAAAGGCACAGTATGTAACTTTGCCCTGTGTGGGTAAACGAAACAATACATATTTGTTTTACCCATCATTTCCTTCTATACCAGCAGCCACTGGAGTAGTGTGGTGGTGTTAGCCTGCACACTCTCGCTTTATTTTGGTGTTTTCACTGATTGTTTTGGTTGCCCAAAACGTCTCCGTCTACCAAAACAAACAGTGAAAACACTAAAATACAGCGAGAGGGAGAGCTTTAAGAAATTGTGAAAATAGCCGATATACAAGCTCATAGATCGGCTATTTTCATGACTTCCGTGCGACACGCCTTGAATTCATGGAGATATCTTAGTTTTTGTCGCATTCCTGAACCAATAATTCGATGAACGGATGGCTGCTCAGTAAGCCTGGTTCCAGACAAATCTGCCATTGCAAAGAAAATTGCCCTCGGCAGATAAGGTCTGGCCGCTCTCAATAGAGATTGGATTTCTCTCCCTCCGAAGTTGTGAGGGACCAATCAGGGCCCAGTATGCAAATATGGGGCGGGTTTATCACCAGAGGCATTTTTTGCATTTGCCCCTCGGAAATGCAGGCTCCACACAGAGATTCCAGACTTATATCTACGCAGTGATATTAGTCTGACCATGCCAGGCTAGCTCAGTAGGAGACTCAATAGGGCAGGCAAGGCTGACATCACTCCGCGGCTGCGGCTAGCCCCGCCCCCGGTCGGTGGGGTCGACATCTCCCTTCACTCGGAGGTTCGCTAATAGTAGCCTGCTAGTTGGTGCTCTTTCAGCAATGTTTCGCCAAAATGGGAATGAATTGTTGTATGAAAACTGTTCCACGGCTTCTCACCATCGACGAGTTGAGAATAAAGTCTCCTCTCCTACCGGAGCCTGGTCATAAAACTAATGGTTTAGGAATGCGACAAAAACTAAGAAATCTCCATGAATTGTAGGCTTCATGGGGTGTGTAATTGATAGAAAAGTTTTTTTGGGCAAACTACACCTTTAATTGACCAAAATAACATAAAAAGTTGACATATGGACAATATACATATATATTTTTTACTACTACTCATACTCATGTACCAGAGGTATTAATGCTAAACGTCGTGTCTGTGTGTCCGTCCAGGCGTCCGTGTTGGAGAACCTCCGCCTGGCCGTCCGCTCTCAGCTGGGCTTCACCTCCCTCCGCCTCCCCTCGTCCTCTTCGTCGTCAAGCCGCCGTGGCGGCGGCAACCTCTGGAGACGTCTGTTCCGCCTGTCCCGCTCTCGCCGGTCGGGCTCCCTGGCGCTGGTCTCCTCCGGCGACCCGGAGGACGGCACCGCCGCCGGAGTGGCCGGGAGCGTCGGCGGCGTCACTGGGAGTGGCCGGCGCGGCCCGCTGCCGCTGGACTCTGACGACACGGACACGGAGAGCGACCGAGGAGGTGGAGGAGGGGCGAGGGACGGAGAGAGAGCGCGGGAGAGAGGCGGGGGCGGGGGAGCGGCGTCGGCGGGAGGCCCGGTGGCGCCCCCTCTCCCCCAGAAAACACCCCCGGCCGTGGCGGTGGAAGCCATCGTCTCGGTGACGTCGACGACCACCAGGGACCCGGCCGGGTCTTCTCCCGCCGCCGTCGGTCCCACAGCGGTGGTGGCGGTGGCATCGGCGCCGCCCCCCCGCGGTCCCGCTTCGAACGCCGCAGCCCCCTCGCAGCACCACACGGCGGCCACACCGCCCCCCGCCACGGGCGGCGGTCAGCTGAGCTCTGCGCTGGGCCGTCTGGCCCGTAGCCTGGCCTGGGCTCGCTGGCTGCGCCCCACCCACAACCACCAGCAGCAGAACACCAGCCCGCTGCGCCACCTAGCGGACAGCAACGGCAACAACGGCGCTGCGGAGAGGAGAGCCAGCCGAGACGACGAGGACGACGTGGAGCTCCTTATCCCGCCGGCGTCCGACTCTGACTCCGCCTCCTCGTCGTCCTCGTTGGCGGGCGCCAACGAGGTCTGCCGGCCCCTGCTGCCGCCGGAGCCCCGCCCCGCCTCCTCTTCCTCCTCAGGCCACGCCCAGCGGCATCATCATCATCATCACCACCACCAGCGCGGTGGCGGCAGCAACAGGGACGGGCCGTGTGAGCGCTGTGGGAAGGTCCACACGGCTCAGATCCCCGCCCAGTGTCTGGAGGCCCACAGTGATGACGAGCTGCTGCTGCTCTGCTAATGAAGACTGGAGTAACGCACAGCTTTTTACTAACCCACTCAAACACACTGTGGTTTTCCCCCTAATGAATGAGTCCTGTCTGGTCCGTCCTTTAAATGCGGCCCCCCCTCCCCCTCCCCCTTTTGCTGGAGAGTGGAACCATTGTGACGTCAAATACGGTTCCATCCCTCGGTACGAACGGCTAAAATCGAACCTTTTTTCATTTCAAGGGCCCCCGGTTTGATCTCTGGGACCCCAATTTACACTGTAAGTTGAATTGTAGTTAATTTAACTCTGAGAGTGTCCACATGGAACCAAATAGACCTGTGAGGGTCCATTTGGTTCCATGTGCACACTCTGAGTTATAGACCTGTAAGGGTCCATTTGGTTCTAGTTGTAAACTCTCGAGTTACAGACCTGTAAGGGTCCATTTGGTTCTAGTTGTAAACTCTCAGAGTTATAGAGCTGTAAGGGTCCATTTGGTTCCATTTGTACACTCAAAGTTACAGACCTGTAAGGGTCCATTCGGTTCCATTTGTACACTCAGAGTTACAGACTCGTAAGGGTCCATTTGGTTCTACTTGTAAACTCTCAGAGTTACAGACCTGTAAGGGTCCATTTGGACCCCTGGGGTCCCCGGACACGAAGTTAGAAGACCTAAAGAAAAACCACATCACAACAATCCCACAGGTTGAATGGAAAGACTGGTTTCTGTTCACTGACTGACTCACTGGGCTCTGGTTCTGCTTGTTCTGCATTATTTCAACTCTGGAACGATGGCCAAAATGACCTTCGACCCCGTCGGTACGGCTACACAAACACGGTCACTTATTTCTCTGCTGGTCCGTCCTTTTAATATGGTCCCCCCCTTGTTGCTGGGCGGGTGGGGGGGAACCATCGGTGACTGGGACCCTTCCTCCCCCCCCGCGGTACGATCACCTGTGTAACACGGTGACGAAACAGTCATAAATTATGTTCATCCCCAGGGACTTGGTACGAACTAAACTGGTACGCTTTTTGGACCTGGTACTGTTTACTGGACCTGGTACTTATTGGTCCGACTGGGAGGTTTCTCTCCCCTCTTTACCCAACCGTCCCTAGACGGCTGTACCTGCTGTCTACTGCAAAAAAGAAAAGAAACATCCAGAAAATATGAATAATACTGATCCTGGTCTACTAGTCCACTGGTCCAGTGTTTCCCAAACGTTCTTGCTCGAGACCCCAGGAGGGAAATTTGTAAAAAAATTATCATGAATGAAACACTTAAGCCCTATTTAATGGTGAAAATAGCCTTGTAGGTCGGCTATTTTCACGATTTCTTGCGGTTTGTTTATTTATTTATTTATTTTTTATTCTGAAAATGATTCTTCTGCATTCTTTTTTGCCCCCGCCCCCAAAATGTTATGGGGATTATTTTTTTGAATATTTTGAAATTCTTTTGAAATAATGATTAATATTTTTTTGTAGGAAACGAGGGTAAAAACAAAGGGATTTTTACTCGTGACCCACGAAAATTGGTCCTCGACCCATAAGTGGGTCCCAACCCACTGTTTGGGAAACACTGTACTAGTACTAGTCCAGTGGTTTAACCCATTAAGACCTGAGGCCGATTCTACAATCCTAACAGTTTTCTGAAAAACTTAGGTTGCTATATCAGTGGTGCTCAAAACCTTCTCATGTCAAGGACCCCCACAATGATTTTTATTTGGCCGCCGACCCCCCTATCTTAAAATATTTTGTTCCAGGGACCCCCCAGAAGTAAAGATTAAAAAAATGTTCACTTTAAAAAAATACATGTATTCAAAGAGTTTCAAAAAATTGCAGATCTACAAGCTCAATGCAATTTTTGAATAGCCAAAGTATGAAATAATGGTTTAAGTGGATAAAATAATTGATGCTTGTATAAACTACTTTTGCCCCCCCCCCCCCCAAGGACCCCTGGGGTCCCCGGACTGCACTTTGAGAACCAATGTGATATATATATATATATATATATATATATATATATATATATATATATATATATATATATATATATATATAGCGCGAGCGCTAAAATCTAAAATGACACAGATGCTGTCCTGGTTTTAATGGGTTAATGGTACTTGTTCACTGGACTACTAGTCGTCTAGTCCAGTGGTTCTATTTATTTGGTTTGTTACATTTTTGGTACTCGGATGAGCTGGTGTGAGTGTGTATATTTATTACTATTATTATTATTGATATTAATTTCAGTAGCTGGTACCTGAGATGCATGTCCCAGTTGTCTTGTGCTCTATATTATTATTGTTATTCTTTTTTTGTTAAGTGATAAAAGGTGTTTAAACAGCAGAGATGCCGCGCTGCCTGTTATAAAGTAAGGATGATACAATGATGTCACCACGATGTTAACAGAATGTCACTGATGACAAAATTATCCATTTAAAAATAAGACTTTTTATTTATGTGGGAAAGATATTGAAACAGAGAATGTTTCTTCCGTTCACTTCTTTAAAAAAAGAAAACTGTAAACAAAATGTGGCATAAGCATAAATGTTGAGAATTCTGTTGTCTGTGATAATAAATATTGAAATGAGCTGAACACATTCAGTTTGCTTTTAAATGGACTGATATGTATCAATAATGAATTAAATCAATGTATCTGTCACAGGATGGACAAACATACTAACAGAAGCCTGGGTTCTTTTCTATCGATTAGTCACCCCATATTATATTTTGTCGATACACCATATTTTAGTTTTTGGCACATTCCTATGCCAATAATTTGATGACCGGCAGCGGTTCCGGTAGGAGACACAAAGAGTCTCCTTTGTGTCTCCTACCGGAACCGCTGCCACCGCTGGTCATCAAATTATTGGCTTAGGAATGTGCCAAAAACTAAAAAATATGGGGTGACTAAATCGATAGGAAAAAAAATTCCTATCGATTCAATTTTGGGTGAACTATCCCTTTAAGGTGCAGAGTATCGGTGAGGGTCAAGTTCAACCACATAGTCCACAAAAGGTTGCTTCACAGGTAGGTCCATGAGGAAAGCAAAATGTCCAAGGCCAACTTCCTCAGGTGGGCAAAACCAGTATAATCGCTGCCGGGCCTTTTTCCTCACGTGGCGTGGTGTGTGTGTGTGTGTCGCTTGAGCTCCTCCATGTGTAGGCCTACTCCAAGGAACTTGAACTCGCTGACCCTTTCCACTGCAGCTCCATCGATGAAGACGGGCCCATGCTCTCTCCTCGGCCCTCCTGAAGTCCACCATCAGCTCCTTGGTCTTGTTGACATTGAGGGTGATTTTCACCGGTGCCTTACCCATTATCCCTAAACTTCTTTGCCATTTTTTTTTACTATTTTTAAAAACCTTTTTCAAATAGTTCAAAAAGACTAGTCGATCTACATCGACACGTTGTGAGCTTGTAGATGGATTGACTCCATGTTTGTTTGCTGTATGGGTTGTATATGTACAGTAGGTCTATATGGTGTCCATTTTCTTGCCCTCGGGCCTCAACAGTGGTAATGGGCTGATTGATGGCACTCAGACCTCCATCAGCTTCTCTGCCTATCAGCTGATAGGCCTACTGCCTACGTATAGCCAACATGGGCAGCCTGCATTTAGTGTTGATGGTCTGAGGACCGAAACATCCACTCTCTGTGGAACGTTTCCACCATGCCGTTTTTTTGCACTAAATATTCTAAATGTTTGCATCCAAAGAGCCTCAACGTCCGTCTGTCAGTGTGCAAGCCTTTTCCTTTCTTTAAGGACTTTAATGCTGGCCTCTTGTAACCATCTTTAGCCTTAGTAGAGCACAAACTTTTCTATCTTGATATTATGAGGTAGAAACGCATGTCAAAAAAGAAGTCAGAGAATTCATGCTTTTTTTCTTTTCTTTGTTGCCACACATTGACTTATGTCACCGAAAGGTGACTTGATGAGGGCTGTGACCAGTTGCAGACGTGCACGTTCACTTTACACATTTTGTTTATTAAGAATAGCTATTTAAATTATTAAAGTTAATCATTGGTATTATTAGTTATTACAGAAATGTGGTATGAGGTGTGACATGCCATTTTTTTAAGAGCCCTAATAAACCATTTGAAAATGTAATTCGATTTCAAATACTGTCTCTGCTATAACTACATTTGTAAATGGGTACACCTTTTGAATGCAGGCCTGCAACAAACTGTCTTTATTTTTCATAATATAACTGAATGCTTCCAAAAAATAACCACCAAAATAACCAAGTAAAAACCTTTTTAATTGTTTGTTAAAAAATAGCCTGAATGGCAAATGTACATGGTTAGCCACTAGCCAGCATGAAATGTCATTTCGGTCGCTTGATCGTCCAGACACCTGACATCTCTTTGCTTTAAGCAACTTGTCAATGTCAGGGACCATGACCACCATTATGCCACATCACCTGTTATACTGTGTTATTGTCTTGATATATCATCAAGAAGGCCTGGGCCCCACCAAAGACTAAAGACCACAGGGGGCGAGGGTTGGGGTCCTTGTCTGTCACGCCAATTTGTCCTAATATAAATGCAAACTAATTGAAGCCTGTATAGCGTGCTGCTTATCAGAAATGGAAATTCTAAAATCAAATGTAAAGATATTTTAATATTTCGTTAACGGAAATGACAAATAGATGACAGCTTCCTTTCTTGGCTTTCGGGACGTGTAGCTCCAGACTCTGTAGCATCCAGAGCTTGTGGAATGGTTGTCTGGCTACACGAGACTAGTGTGGAGATTGTGGAGATGTCAACATGTTGCACAAAATCAGAACAGACTCCCAACTCTGTAACATCACTGTGAAGCGCACTAATAAGAATGTTAATAAAATGTTTGAAAAAGTTTCCAAAAACAGCTTATGCCATGAATTATTCATGATGACAATCACCCTTGCACTTTGTGGACATGTGCAGATCTAATGTAGTTATGTTGTCACAAGCTCTGTTAATACTTTTCATTAGTGGTGGAAAAAGTACTCAAATGTTTTACTTAAGTAAAAGTAGCAATACTGCAATGTAGTAACACTCTGCTACAAGTGGAAGTCCGGAAATTAAAAAAGTACAAAAGTATTGGCATCAAAATATACTTAAATTACCAAAAGTAAAAGTACAAAAATGTTTGAAAATAGCAGATCTACAAGCTCACAACACGTCGCTATGCGACACGTGAGCTTGTAGATCTGCTATATTCAAATAGCCCATGTATAAAATAGGGCTAAAGTGGTTAATGTTTATTAATGTAATAATTTAAATCTGCAAAGTAACTAGTAACTTAAGTTTTCAAATGATTGTAGAGGAGTAAGAGTATAACATTTGCGTCTGAGATGTAGTGGAGTAGAAGTAAAAGTATTGAAAATGGGAAATACTCCAGTAAAGTAAAACATCCTCAAAAGTGTACTTAAGTACAGTACTTGAGTAAATGCACTTACCACTGCTTTTCATTAGTTAAATATTTATAAAACCCACACCGTAACCGCTGTCGATTACACTTTCAATTGTTTTTAATATAGCTCACAACGTGTCACAATGGAAAAAGGAATAACAAACGTCCTGTGTTTTAGCTGGTTTTAATTTTTCTACTCAAACGCACAGAAATATTCAAATAAAAACAACTCAATGTTTCCTTGTACAAAACGTGACTCAACTCAACAGACTTTCACTCAGTCTTTCATTCAGTGCCTGGATTCTGTCATTCACTCTAACAATGTATCTGGATTCTGTCATTCACTCTGCATGTGTTAATCTATCTGGCAGTCAGGAGACCTTCTGGAAGGCAAACACCAGGTATATACCTACAGAGAGAGAGACAGAGAGTGACAGAAAGAGTGGAAATTGGCAGTTATTTGTCAGTAAACAACATAAATATAGTAGTATGTATATTCAAAGATAATTATTTACAACACAAATATAAACTTCAATATGATTACATAATAATGAATTGTTTCTTATTAACCCATTTAGCCCGGGAAAGAATCTTGTGTAATTTTTAGATTTCTTTGGCTATTCAAAAGTAGTAGATTCTGCTACTTTTGAAAAGTCGTGAAAATGTGTGCAAATCTTTGAATGTATATTTAAAGCAAACATTTGTGACTCAAAACTTTCCTTCTGGGGATTCTACAAATGTCTTCTAAATCCTAATTTTGGAGACATTTCTGAAAAAGTTTTCTGAAAAACATGTTGCTTTAATATCAGTGGTTCTCAAACTTTTTCATGTCAAGGACCACCAAAAATTATATGTATTTGACCCGCCGACCCCATCACAAAATATTTTGTCTCAGGGACCCCCAGAAGCAAAGATTTGAGTTACAAATGTTCCCTTTAAAAAATATATGTATTCAAATATTTGCACAAATGGTCAAGATTTTTCAAGCTCATTGTGCGCCGCCCTATGAGCTTGTAGATCTGCTATTTTTCCAGTTTGCGTTCCCGGTTTGAATGGGTTAAACCGTTATTTCTAAAAGGTAATCTCATAGAGAGCTGAGGTCAGACTGCAATGATCACACAAAGTTACAGACAGGCAGAACAGTACAGACGAGATGGAATAAAAGGAGAAACTCATGAAATGTACATACATGCCAACACATTTTAAACACATTTAAAACCCACTAACTACCACTAATAGACTAACCGCTATGTGAAAGAGCAAGCCTTCTCCTGCTTTTACAAAAGAAGTTGAAAAAGGTTGAAAGGGAGTCACATAGAGATTTTATAGTTGACCAAAACCTCACGATTATTTGTTTGTTTATATGAAAATGAATAATTTCAACTGTTTGTGGTCTGTGAATTAACTAATAACAGTATGTTAGCTATTCAATACTTGCGAGTCAGAAATAATTACTGATAGTAATAATCAAACATTAAATGTTTATAATGGCAACACCAATACAACAGAGTAAGACATTCAACTCACTTGTTGCCTCCCACTCTGACTTGCTCAACGTTCCCTGCAGACAAAAAAGCAAACAGTCAGAATTTTAGGATCAATGAAAATGTATCAATTTCATTCTCATTCTTTCTTTTCCCCCAACCGAGAGTAGCCTTGGACACGCCAATATACATCTAGTCATTTTGGGGCATCAACAAGAAGTAATCATGTACCGTGCATGTTCACATCATGTATACTTTACATTACTTAACTCATTGAGTGCCATTAACGTGTTTTAGCGCTATGGTGCAACGTGCCATTAACGTGTTTCACGTGTTTTTGAAAAAACTAAAAAAACTAAAAAAAAACTAAAAAAAACTTCCTGAACCCAAGATATCATTATCTGAAGATTTGCAGCTCCATCCACTCCTTGTTTAAATTATAACTGAAAAAGGCTGTATCTCGCTTCCTAAGCACTTTTGTTTGACTAAATTTTAAATTTTAATAAAAATTGTAATGGCCAGAAATAGATATTAATAATTATGGCACTCAATGAGTTAAGACCATTTTTCAAATATATATTTCTTTTAACATTTTGGACAAAATAGCCAATTTTACATTGAGGTGCCCATTTATCCTGTATCCATCGTGTGTGTGAGTGTGAATGTATGTGAGTGAGTGAGAGAGAGAGGTTTAACATTGACAAAATGTTATTGTATTCAGATTACAGAATGGTAACATAATATGAACCGTTTACTACACTATGGTGTAAGTTGTACCAATGGAACCATTTTCAGTGTTGTTGATAGGACAGCTGTCACCAACTCTCTGTGTGTGTGTGTGTGTGTGTGTGTGTGTGTGTGTGTGTGTGTGTGTGTGTGTGTGTGTGTGTGTGTGTGTGTGTGTGTGTGTGTGTGTGTGTGTGTGTGTGTAGTGTACCAGAGGCAGTGTAGCTCCAGCAGAGTCCTTGTGTTTGGCAGCATGGTCATACTCTCCTGGTGCCTCTGTGGCTGGAGTGCTGCTGCCTTCACATGGATACGACTAGACACACAGAGACAAAACACTGTTCATTTCAAAGACTACCTTTTTTCACTGACAAAAACTACACAAAAACTAAAAAAAAACTAAGCTATAAGGTGACTAAGACAAATAAAAACTAGACTAAGATGTTAGGGAGGGACTAGTGGAGAAGAGATCCAGTAGAACTAAAAGACAAGTCATTCTAAGTTTGCGATGCGTTGTGAGCTTGTAGATCGGCTATTTTCAGCATGCAACCAAGTGTAAATTCAGGTATTTACTACGCTTAAATACATTTTTGTCGACAAAATAAACTGGACTAAAAGCTTATATTTAGTCGACTAAAACATTTCAGATGATTATAACTGACATTGTATTCAAAAGACTATGACTAAACCAAATACATATTTGTGGTCAAAATTAACACAGACAGAAAGATAAGGAGAGAGAAACATATGGGGGAGAGACAATGGGGTTCCTGGCAAAAGTAGTTAATGGCATCACAATCATTTGAACCACTTTATCCATGTATATGTTGGCTCTTCAAAAATAGCAGATCTACAAGCTCACAGCGCGTCACAGGCCCCATCAACACCACCCTGTCTTACTACTTTAAAAGTCTTACTGCCACAGTCTGCTTTCCTGGTTTTAATGGGTTAAAGTGATACAAATATCTTTCTAGTGGAGTGAATCATGTCATTTTGGTCATTGGGCGTTGCAAGTGTTCCATTTGCAATCACTGTACACATACTATGGAAACGCTACCGAATTCTAAGCACAATGTTTTAACGTAGCAGCTGTATGTGTGAAAAAAAGAAAGATCAAGCAACTATTACGGCTGTCACAATTACAAATGTAGGTTGACGATCAAGTTGCAACAGGTCAGTGACATGAGTGCTGTGAATCTGTGAATGAGTTAGAGAGTTAGATATTTTACTTATTAGCAATAAAAAAGTTTTTTTCTATTCAGACATATTCCAGTATTTTCTGCCTTTCATTATTTCCATGGGAAAAAAATACCTTACATCTCTGACATTACTTTATTTTCTGCCTTTCATTATTATGCTCAAGGGGGAAAAAAGCACCGTATGTCACTATTCCTCACACGTGTGCAGGGAAGGGGGGGATGGGGGAGATTCTGTCGCAAAGAAAAAACAAAAGTTTGGTTCGCGGCAATTAAACATCGACATTTAATCTCTGCATAAGGATTTAAGGATGTTATGCTTATAATGATTACAAGAAGAGTTCCTATCTACAGTCATGGTGTATTTTGTTTGGACTTTTGACGGAAATAACTTTTCATGAGCTCCTGCCTGCTACGAGTAGAGACAACGTCAGCTATTAGATCAATATGCTCATTTATTAGTCCGATGGTGTCGCCCTCCGAATATAGACGATCTACAGGCTCCCAATGTGTTGTGATGCTTGTGGATCGGCTATTTCTGGCGAGCAACACCAGCTGGATTCACTCGCGGGTCGTGGGTAACTCCGAGAGTGGGATTGATTGTTCAGGCTGCAGGCAAATAATTAAACACACAAATGCAGCATGATGTCACAGACTCGCCGTCATTTAGAAATGAGATCGCATAGGCATCTGAATCGAGATCACGATCTTTCGATTAATCGTGCAGGCCTACTAGAAACTATATCTATCGTTTACAATCAAGCTGTCAAAAACACACTCCGCCCTGGGCGACAGCAGACGACTGAGCAGGACCACCTGCAGGGTAAAGATGGAACAGGGAACGTCCCTCCCGATAGTCAGGAGGGTCGTTCGCGAATCCTCACCCAAAAACACCTCTTCACTGACTGCCTGCCTGTCTGTCTTATCCCCTGACTGTCTCACTGACTGTCTACCTCACTGTCACTCTTATTGTCTGACTGGTTGCGAGGTGGTTGTCATGGTTACTGTGTGAGTGGCTGCTGGGTGGTTGTCAGGGTTACCTCCAGGCCCATCATCCTCGTCAGCAGGTTGCGGTTCTGTTGGTTCTTGATTTTTTCCTCAAAGAACTCAGAGAATCTGTATTTAAACAGCAGCTTCATCCCATAGCGTTTAGCCATCCTATAATATACAATAAATATAATGTGTTTAAACAGCAGCTTCATCCCATAGCATTTAGCCATCCTATAATATACAATACACACACATGCCTATCTTCAAACAGCTTGTCAAACAGTGTCTACAGAAGTAGCGTAAAATAAATGCATTCACATGCATGTTACTGACATATATGACAGACAGACATGTAGAGACACAGACAGACACTCACTCTTCAAGCAGAGGGAAGTAAACCAGGAACTCTGGCACATCGACCACGCCCTCCAGATTGAAGTGATACTGACATCCAAACAGGGAATACTGCTCCTTGTGGTCAAAACGAACACTGTACACCTCATTACCAAACGACAAGCCATCCGACAGCTCCAAACGCTTCCTGAGAGAGAGAGACACACAGAGACACAGAGACAGAGAGAGAGAGAGACACAGAGAGAGAGAGAGAGAGACAGAGACAGAGACAGAGAGAGATAAAGACAGAAGAGGACAGAGGGAAACCAATGGTTTACTTGATTTCATCAGCTTGTACTTAGTTACTTTACACCAGGGGTTCCCAACCTTTCTGTTACCACGGACCAGCTGACAGTTCATAACATTTTCACGGTCCGGCATGGTGCCCGGTGCTTGGAGCCGGTTTGGTGCCCCCCCGCCGTATGTCTGTATCAGAAATGACTTTGGACAGGTGGAAAACATTAGTTAAACTCTATGGTTAAACTTGCAGAGTGACGCATTACTTTACCTGAGTTACATCTTCTGATAGATGTACTTGAATGTTGACATGAAATAATAATCCTGTTTAGTGTTTAATTAGCGCGATCGATCATCATCGTGACAAAATTGGCAATTGACAAAAAGATAAAGATAGCCAGGATTCAACAGTGATGTCACTACAGGAAGTTTATAAACAAAGCTGTTTATAAACCTCAGTGACATCACTGACTAATCCTTGGTATCTTCATGTGACCGACTCAACTTTTCTCTGCTCTGTGTGGAAAATCCTGGCGACGCAAGGTTATAGATTCACAACGGGGAAAACTTGGACTTCCCGGCCGCGTTCTCGCGGACCGGTGGTTGGGAACCCCTGCTTTACACCACTGACACACACACACACACACACGCGCGCACGCACGCAGGAGCACCAAGTGTATATCTGCTACGTATTAGCCGAGCCATGTTGGGTCTGCTGCTGAAGTGTTGAAGTCATATCCGTTTATATTATCATTACTAATAATAACTTACACCAGTTCAAAGGCGTCGGTCGTCGTTCCTATGAAGAAGCCGCCGGGCTTCAGGGACTCACAGGCGTTTTTCAGCAGGGTGTCTGCCTGCTGGTACGACTCAAACGAGTAGTGGCACACAAACTGACAACTGCACACGTCAAACAACAGTTTCTTCTCTTTGAACTGGGCTGTCAACACTTCCTGGAGAGACACACACACACACTTAAACATTAATAACGGATACAACATTATATCATTGCTGTCGGGCAGAAACCTCTCAAATGTAGCAGATTTACAAGCTCGAAAAGTGGCGCGAAGCGACACGTTTTGAGCTCGTCGATCGGCTACTTTTGCCATTTTTGAATTTTAATCCTGAAAAAAAGTTTTGGACATATGAGGTTTCCACCCGACAAGGACGATATTAATCTACATGGAATTTAGACAGTGTTAATTTAGTTGACTAAGACTAGACTAAACAATTTCAGATGACTAAAATAGGACTAAAAGTAAAAGGTGTGTTATTCAAAAGGCTAAATCAGAATTTGCTGTCAAAATTAACACTGGAGTCAGACCTCAACAAAACTTTCAACGACGACGCACAATTCTATCTGCATTATGTTGTGGGAATTCTGGATCAATCAGCAGTTGGCGATGCGAGAGGAGCCAGAGACAATATTTCTAGCTGGTGGTGGTTTGTGCTTTTAGTTACATTATCAGTGTTGATATCTTCGGTGTTGACATCTAGCCGTTGTAACTTGATTTCATATGCCGAGATGATCAGTTCACCCATTCAATCCGGGAACGCATCTGTGTTTTCGTTGGCTATTCAAAAATAGCAGATATACAAGCTCATAGCGTGGCACCGAGTGCCGCGCTATGAGCTTGTAGATCTGAAATAAATTGTGAAAATGAGTGCAAATCTTTGAATATATACACTTTTAATTCAATTTTAATCTTTGCTTCTGGAGGGTCCCTGGAATAGAATATATTGAGATGGGGGGTCCGCGGACACATCATTTTGGGTGGTCCTTGACATGAAATAAGTTTGAGAAGCACTGATATGCAATTATTTATTTTGAATAGCCACATATTATTTTTTATTTCTATTTTAAACGACAGATGCGTTCTTAACACATCGTGTGCCAATTGCGTAGATCTACGCGAACCTAAATAACAGCGCAGCGTGCCAGTCGCGTAGATCTACGCGAAGTGGTCTTTTTATTTTCTTTTTTCGCAGTGACTCATTGTAGCACACCCGGAAACGGAAATTAATGTCAATCGAAGATTTTCGTTCCCATCCGCCGCCGCTCTAAAGCTTCCGCTAAATCGCCATTATCTCTGTGTTGTTTTTCTCCGCGCTGAACGCTGTTTAATAGAAACTGCGACTACTGCAAAATGGAATGTCGCCGATTGAAAATTCCTTCTCTGGGCCACTCACACAACTACCATGTGTGTCTACAAACAGTTGAACGCGCAATCATAAGGTATTTAGCGAGGTCTGTGGCGAGGTGAAAAAAACAAAAAAACAAGAATAAATCGCTGGCAGTGGTGAGTACATTATGATATTAAACTCTGGTATGGAATGTGTTAATGGGTTAATCAACCTGAAATGCAGGTCCTGAATATGAAGCGATTGTAAACGGAGAATATTCACATAATAATGTTCAAACCTTTATTGCAGCGTCAGACACCAAACTTTCTGTTGATTTTGAAATTGTTTGTGCGTGCACGTGTGTACGCTCAGAAAAGAAACATTTGAAGTTGCAGGGCGCCGCTGTTGAATGCATATCGGGGGAAACACTGGGGGTCTTATGGAGGTCAAAAGGTTACCTTGGTGCAGTCAGCAGTGATGAAGTCGGCGGCGAACATCCGGTCACCACGGTAACATTTCTTCTGCATGTCCTCATAACGACTCCGACATTGTTCTACTGAAACCCCTGCGATGTCTGAAAAATAATATAAAATAATTACTAAATATAAACAAGAGTCAATAGCAGCAGAATAAGCTGTTTGGCATTGGCAGAATAATCTTTCATGGGGTGCAACCCAAATCCATACGAATGGGGCGCCATTTAACCCATTAAGACCTGAGGACCGTCTACAAATGTCTTCTAAACAGTTTTCTGAAAAACGTATGTCGAGTGGTGCTCAAACTTTTACATGCAAAGGACCCCCAAAGTATTTGGCCGCAGACCCCCATCTCAAAATGTTTTGTTCCAGGGACCCCCCAGAAGCAAAGATTTGAGATAAAAATGTTAAGTTAAGAAAAGAAAAATGTATATTCAAAGATTTGCTAAAATGTACATGATTTTTCAAAAATAGCAGATCTACCAGCTGCTATTTTGCAAAAATAAACTGACAAAGATGCTGGTTTTAATGGGTTAAAAAGGTAAATAAAAAACAATTTCCAACAGCATAATGGTTATCGCCGAAAGGCGTTGATAGTCAGTGGAGTAGTAATCTACCAAACAACACATTTCCAAACATACAGTATGTACACTGTACACATATCTTACCTGCACAGACTAGATGTGCGATGTTCCCCTTCTTCCATTTGAGCAGATCCCCTCCTTTCCCACATCCCAGGTCCAACACAGAGATGTCTCTGTCTGTACTGCTGTCCCTTACTTGGTCCAATATGTTGCCTACAATACAATACAGCAGTGGTGAAAGAAGTACTCAGATATTTTACTTAAGTAAAAGTAGCAAGTCCTACACTCTTCTCCCTTCCCTAAAACACCCTAAACAATGCTCCACACGTCCTAGACTCTTCTCCCTTCCCTAGAACACCCTAAACAATGCTCCACACGTCCTAGACTCTTCTCCCTTCCCTAGAACACCCTAAACAATGCTCCACACGTCCTAGACTCTTCTACCTTCCCTAGAACACCCTAAACAACGCTCCACACGTCCTAGAGTCTAGGACGTGTGGAGCGTTGTTTAGGAAGAGTCTAGGACCTAGACTCTTCTCCCTTCCCTAAAACACCCTAAACAATGCTCCACACGTCCTAGACTCTTCTCCCTTCCCTAAAACACCCTAAACAACGCTCCACACGTCCTTGACTCTTCTCCTTTCGCTAAAACACCCTGGACAACGCTCCACACGTCCTGACTCTTCTACCTTCTCTAAAACACACTGGACAACGCTCCACACTTCCTAAACTCTTCTACCTTCCCTAAAACACCCTAAACAACGCTCCACACGTCCTAGACTCTTCTCCCTTCCCTAAAACACCCTGGACAACGCTCCACACGTCCCAGACTCTTCTACCTTCCCTAGAACACCCTGGACAACGCTCCAAACGTCCTGACCTAGACTCTTGTGATGTTTGTAACGTTTGCTTCTCACCAATCAGGACGCTCTTGAGCCAGTTGTTGAAGTTTCTCATGTGAAAGATTCGACTGTGGCTTCGAAACGCCAACCCTGTCTCCTGTAGGCTGTTATAATGACTGGCAACTTTCTCACTGTGACCTGTATACTGACACACAGACAGAGAGACACACAGAGAAAAGTAAAGAGAGAGAGAGAGAGAGAGAGAGAGAGAGACAACAAGAAAGTTAATCATATGGAATACAATCCTGCTGCCAGCTAGGTAACCAAACATTAACCAATTGAGATCGGGATCGCATCTGTGTGTAACCACTTTAACCATTATTTTATACTTTGGCTATTCAAAAATAGCAGATATACAAGCTCATAGCGCTATGAGCTTGCATATCTGCTATTTTAGAAAAATCGTGAAAATGTGCGCACTTTTTTAACTCTAATCTTTGCTTCTGGGGGTCCCTGGAACAACATATTTTGAGATGGGGGCCAAATACATAACATTTTGGGGGTCTTTGATATGAAAAAAGATTGAGAAACACTGACATAGAAACATAGGTTTTTCAGAAAACTGTTAGGATTTAGAAGACATTTTTAGAATCGGCTTTACTCACCATATAGTGCACTATATAGTGATTATGCCATTTTGTAGTTATGTCCGGATGTACGGTATATTGATCATAATTATACTAAGGGTGTCACGATACTCGATACGTACCGAAAATGACGTTCGATACAGTGTATCGAAATCAAAAGCCGTATCGCGATTCAAGGGTTAATTAAAAAAAAATACTCCCGCACATGCGCACATCCGATTGCACGTCCGGGTGAAGCCATGCTCGAGCCGCTGTTATTGTTTTTCCGTGCATCACGCATGCGTGCTTACGACGGGGGAGGAAAAAAAAGACGACAGGACAAACCCACACACACCACAGAGGAGTTTGGAGGAGACAGAGAGAGAGACAGACAGCTGTAGCGTTGCGTCTGTACTTTACATTTCACCATGGCCACTGCTGAAGCCAGCAATGGTAATGATGATAATACACAAACGGAAGAATTGGAAAACCCTCCCGCTTCCTTTAAGTCAAAAGTCTGGCAATATTTTGGCTTCCCAGTGAATTATGAGGGCACCCGACGCATTGTTGACAAAACGGCTACCGTTTGTCGATTATGCTTCACACGCATATGGCTTAGCTCAGGGGTCTTCAACGTTTTCAGCCCAAGGACCCTAGGGCCTAGTTGAGAGAGAGATGAAGCAGGGACCCCCTCTATATTGTATAAAATTGTGTTTCAGATGAAACTTTTTTTGTTTACTTGGTCTTCTTTTTCCCCTCTACACCTATACCTCTTTGCCAAAAATAGCCGATCTACAAGCTTACAACGCCTCGCAGCGCGAGGCGTTGTGAGCTTGTAGATCTGCTATTTTTGGCTAAAGTTCACCTCAGAAAAGGGATGGGGTTACGGTAAAAAATAAAAAACATATCACACAAAGATTTGGCGGACCCCCTGTAGTAATTCTGAGGACCCCCTAGGGGTCCCGGACCCCCTGTTGAAGACCCCTGGCTTAGCTCATATTTCTTGTTTGTTAAAGCTCTTACCTGTTCAAACAATGTGAACATACTTTAAGAAGTTTAAGAACATGTAGCCAAATAACAGTTGTCTTTGGATCCTTTTTTCTTACATATTCAACTTTGTATTTAGATTTTATTTAGTTATAGAGCTTCACAAGTATGTTGTTAACTCATCTTAAAGAAGAATCTGAAAATGACAGTTGTTGTAAGGGCATAAAACCCTTTTTGTTATTCTCATTCATTCTCATTTGATATTATTCAAATAAAAGGGACTTATTGAGAAACATGTGTTTTTCTTTACAAATCAAGACAATAGCCTAAATTAATAATCATATAGCCCTCAAAGCTGAAAAAAAGGACGTTTTAAAAATATATATTGGATCGAAAATCGAATCGTGACCTTAAAATCGAAAGTCGAATCGAATCGTGGATTAGGCGTATCGTGACACCCCTAAATTATACCCTACATGGTGGACTTATTTAATCCCACAAAACATGAAATGTAGGGTACAGGCCATTGGTCACTTGCCAAGCTCTATCAATCCCACAATGCATTGCACTGGTTCCGCTGAAAGGGAACAAACTAGTAAACTACAACAATGGCGCCGTCCGTCGCAGAAGGACAAGAGCGTAATGTTATGTAATGATGAAAAGTATTTATCACAACAGTGCATACCGGAATGTTCTTTTAACCCATTCAATCCGGGGACGCATCCGTGTCATTTTAGATTCCTTTGGCTATTCAAAAATAGCAGATCTACAAGCTCATAGCGCGGGCCGCGCTATGAGCTTGTAGATCTGCTATTTTAGAAAAAGGATCTAAAAAATGTGTGCAAATCATTGAATATATATTTGTTAAAGCTGGGATTTTTTTTTTTAAATGTTAAAAATGTTCACTTTAAAAAGATATACTGTATTCAAAGATTTGCACAAAGTTTCGCGATTTCTAAAATAATAGCAGATCTACAAGCTCAGTGCCGCGAACTTGTATATGTGCTATTTTTAAATAGCCAAAGAAATCTTAAAATGACAGATGTGTTCCCGGTCTTAAAGGGTTAATCTTTTAATGTTTGTTTATCACTCCGACAGCCAACGCTGGGGTCAGAGTCAAGATGTTTTTAATTGTGCAAAAGCGATAAGCGATAAATGACGGCGTGGCTCACACCGCGTCACATCCACGCTGGGTTATGGTCTTGTATAACGCCTATGTTGGAGTAGTGTCTGAAATGATCATTTTCACTATATGGTCCTCTACATCTGACTCCCTGTATAGGGAGCAGCGAGTAATGAATGAGCGACTGCATTCGGGCACAAACCTGGGACTACAGTTATACATAGCCTATTGTATTATATGAAGACAGGTTGAACTTGAAAATGGGTGTAGTGCTCCTTTAATTCAGCCAGCAGCTTCCTACGAACTCGAAGAAGTACATTGACATTGAATGATAGTGCACGCACCCCCCCACACACACACACTTCCTACTTACAGGTTTCTTTGTAGGTGACTCCTCATCTTCATCAGTCCTCCTCTTCTTCTCTCCTTTCTCCTCCTCTGCTGTGGTTGCTGCAGGTTCCATCATTCTGGGGGTCAGAGAGGTCACAGCTCATCACTAGGGTTCAGATCAGAAGTTCTCAAAGTTTTTTTAATTTAAAGTAACCCCATAACTCTGAGAGTGTCAACATTAAGTGCGTGCTATTGAGGTGAAGAAACCTGTAAAGCAGGGGTGGGCAACTTTGATGATGGAGAGGGCCACTATATTTCCACACAAAAATAGCAGATCTACAAGCTCAAAACGCGTCGCACTGATCTGCTATTTTTGAATTGGAATCCAGATTTGTTTTTGCTATTTTTTAATTGGAATCCTGAAAATAAACTTTTTTTGTATTAATTCAAATGCATTTAGTTATACTTTATGAACTTAACCCATTTAGACCTGAGGCCGATTCTAAAAACGCCTTCTAAATCCTGACCTAAGTTTTCTGAAAAACTTCAAATATTTATTCAAAAATTACAACAAATGTATGTTGCTATATACTGTACATAGCAACAGGAGCCCCAAAAGGGGTTTCCGTCCTGAAAGGTATAGTTACAAATAGGGGTTCCCGCCCAAAATGGGTTGAATACAAATATATTGGACATAAAAAAGAAATGTAATACTAGTCATTAATCTACTAATATATAGACTGAAGTAATTAAAGCGGGTCATGTTTGGAATTGTAACAGCTGAAATCAACAATATATCAGTATTCCAATATTAACCTGCAGGCCTCATTAAGTGAAGGTGGGGGCCGCATGTGGCCCCCGCGCCGCCAGTTGCCCATGTATGGTTTTTAGAGTGTCCGCGTCGGGCTTCAATTCCCCGGCCTGGGTCATACCAAAGACGATACACATGGTACCCAATGCCTCCCTGCTTTGGCACTCGGAAGCAAGGGTTGGATTGGGGATACGTCCCCTGCGACATACAAGTGTGTACTCGTACATCATGGCTGGGGCCTACTTGTACATCAAGCTGCCTCACGCTACAGGCCCTATGGGCCGCATGGCTCGGCAAGGCTTACTACATGAACTATTTATCGGCTCAAATTAATACGTTGTTTACAAAAGGAGCAGCAATAGTCTCCATTCCCTCCCCCTCGCATGTCTGCTCCCCGTGCCCGTCTCGCTGCTCCACGCGCCTGTCTGTCTGCTCCCCGCCGCCTTCAGAGAGACAGACCACGACAGGTCCCTGCTCCCGCAGTACTGGGATACATTTTTTTAATGAATTGTTGTTTAGATGTCCATCCATCTACAACTGCTAGAGTAGTTTAAAACGTAAACTCATTTATGTGCATTTCCAGTGTTAGAAACATCGATTTGTAAGTCAATAACACCTTTAAACGTCTGACCTGTTTAGACCACGGGTCTTCATAACAGGGGGTCCTCAGAGTTTCACACATTTTTTCCTCAGAGTTTCATACATTTTACACTCTCAAGAGTTACAAGATGACTATGGGTTCATTTGGTTACCAACTCTCCATCAATTAGCTGGGGACCACCTGGAACCCCCTTCAAGGACCACTGGTTGAAAACCACTGCTCTAAACCAGGGGTCTTCAACGTTTTCAGTGCCAAGGACCCCCTAGCTGAGAGAGAGATGAAGCAGGGACCCCCTCTATATTGTATAAAATGGTGTTTCAGATAAACGTTTGCTGCTCTTTTTTCCCCTCTACACCTATAACTCTTTGCCAAAAATAGTGAGCTTGTAGATCTGCTATTTTTGTCTTAAGTTCTCCTCAGAAAAGGGATGCTAGGGTTCAAGTGGTTAATAGTGTAAAAAGAAAAAAAATCATATCACACTAAGATTTTGCGGACCCCCCTCTGAGGACACCCTAGGGGTCCCGGACCCCCTGTTGAAAACCACTGCTCTAAACCACAAGGCCAAATTAAAAAAAAAATAATAATCTTTTTTTACATTAACTACTTGAACTCTAGCATCCCTATTCTGAGGGGAACTTTAGCCAAAAAATAGCAGATCTACAAGCTTGCATATCGGCTATTTTCACATGTTGGTAGCCATGGTTCACATGACGCTTGTATACAAGCGTCATGGTGCCGAGTCCCCCTGGTCTAAAGTTGTGTTCGATTTTTTCACATTGCCATCTCTCACATAAACATAAACGTTCAGATTTCAAATATAAAGTGCTTACCACCGAGCCACGGATGTTACAAGGCGATGCGGACCGCGATGACTACCCGTATCTCCCGTATTGTTCAATAAAAAGCATTTTAATCCCATCGCCGGCCATTTTCTCCAAATTGTCTCCGATACTTTCAACCATGCGACACTAATGGTTGGGAGGTGTATTGCACTCTGATACATTACAAAACAAAAAAAAACAAAAAAAGAGAATGGCCGGCGATGGGATTAAAATGCTTTTTTATTGAACAATACGGGAGATACGGGTACTCATCGTGGTCCGCATCGCCTTGTAACATCCGTGGCTCGGTGGTAAGCACTTTAGATTTGAAATCTGAACGTTTATGTTTATGTGAGAGATGGCAATGTGAAAAAATCGAACACAACTTTAGACCAGGGGGACTCGGCACCATGACTGTCATGGTATGACAGTCATGTTTCAGGGCTAACATGTTGGTAGCTTGTAGATCTGTTCTTTGCAACAGAGCGATGTAAACAAAGCATGAAACCCACATTAACTCTTAAACCATGTAAAAGCGTGTCGTTTATAAATACATTCATCCTGACACTCATTATTTAAAGAGTAAAATGTCTCTGAATGTTTTTCTCATTCAAACCATAGGAGTTCATTCAGTGTTAGCTCTAAGCTAAGCTAACGCGTTAAGCTAACGTTACTAGGCTGGTTCCAGTGGCTTAGTTCCCTGGTTTAACGCGTTTAAACCATCGTTAGATAAGAGTTCAGGTCTTTAGTAAGCTACAGGTGACCTTCATTCATTCATAAAGGCATTACTTCATTCATTTAAGTCAATAAACACAACATGAACATGAACAACACTCACATGGACGCGCAGCTCTTTATTATTCAAGTATGAATGAACAACATCCGGGTCACATCTTCTTCTCTTTGGGCGTCGAGGGCGGAGTTGCCAGGTTTTGCGAAAGAAATAAGCAACCAGGTCTATGAAAACAAGCCCAAAAGAAGCGACTATTATAGGCCACATGAGCACTTTAAACCTACAGTGTATATATTATTAGTTATTTTATAACAGCCGATCTACAAGCTCAAAACGCATCGCTTTGTGAGCTTGTAGATCTATAAAATAAAATAAAATAAAATAAATAAAATGTGGAATATTTGGAAGATTTTTGAAACATTCTAACAACACAAATCTGGTATGGGGCTCCCTGGCACAAAACATTTTCAAATGGGGGGTTAGGGACAAATACATTCATTTGGGGGTCCATGACATGACATTATTTGAGATCCACGGCTTTAGATAACAATAAAACAAATGGAAACAAGCTCATCTAAACAACTAGACTGAACACTTTAGAAACAAGCTAAAAAAAAAAAACTCTACCCGCAAGCCACAACTACCAATATTTACAAGCAACTTTACAGAACTCAAGTACTCAAGTACTCAAGATTGGGGGGATCTCATTTTAAATTGGGGATCTCATTTTAAATAAGCCATTGTGCTTTTATGGGCAACCCAGTTTAGAGGACCTTTTATTGTGAACTGAACGTCCTTGTTCTTTTTCCATGTCTTTCTAAATAAAGTATTTCAATCAATCAATCAGAAAAAGAAACCCAAATTCGCTTATAACAAGCGGACATGGCAACGCTGGCATGGAGGGCAGCTTGCGTCCTTAGTGTTGTATTTTACTGCCACCTGCTGGCCGGACCTATGAACTCCGAGGGGTGGACACAGAGTGTGTGGACAACATTTAGTTTTTCTTCCTGAGGACCATACTCAGTGGTGGAAAAACTAAAAGTACTTTTCTTTTTTGTTTACTTAAGTAAAGGTATAAGTACTGTAATGTAGAAATACGTAAAAGTAAGAGTCCGGAATTCAATTGAGTAAAAGTGCAAAAGTATTGGCATAAAAATGTACTTAAAGGACCAAGAGTAGAAAGTAGCCTACTCATTATGCAGAATGTCCCATACTCCCATTTCAAGTTTTCAAATGTATACAAATCTTTTGAAAATAGCAGATCTACAAGCTCACTATGCGTTGCGACGCATTGTGAGCTTGTAGATCTGCTATTTTCAAATGGCCGAAATGTATATAGGGCTGAAGTGGTTAATATTTGTTTTGTAATAATAATCAAAATCTACAAATAAATGTAGTGGAGTAAAAGTACAATATTTGCCTCTGAGATGTAGTGGAGTAGACTATTAAACGTAGGCTATTAAAAAATTGAAGAAAAAAATGTATATATACATTTATTTTTTTTAAATAGCCGATCTACAAGAAAATAGCAGATCTACGAGCTTGTAGATCTGCATTTAACATTTGAATTTAACATTTGAATGCATACAGATGGAATTATGGAATGCAGGTATCATTATCAGGGGTCATTAGTTTTTTTTCTTTGATTACTTTCCGGCCCAGATTGACATTCAAAGGGCCTGGTCTGGCCCTCTGGCTTGTAGATGCTATTGTCACATTTTAAGTATTTTTTAAAAGCATGCAATTTGGAATACTTAAGTATTTCTAAAAGCAATTACTCCAGTACTTTAACTCAAGTAGAAATGTGACAGAGAAACTTTCTCTTGTAGTGGAATAATATTTGAGCAGGAGTAGCTAGACTTTATCCACCACTGTGCTTTGCTGCCACCTGCTGGAGGTATTGAACTCCTACAACAAAAACGACATTACATTATTATTAGATAACAGCAAAAATACATGAAAGTATTTTACTATGCTGAAATTAAGTGAATTAAATGAAAACATTCTTGACTGAACTGAATAAAGTTTGTTCAGGACACCTTATAGTACACATTCTACACAATATGTATTAATTATATTTATAATATTTTGTTTTACACATGAGTAAATTATAACTAAACTGTTAGCAAATAGATTGCAGTTAATAAAACATTTTTCAACCATTCTGATGGTCCTAGTCTGAAAGGTTTGTGATAACCTACATAATACACATTGTGCTGAAAATATATGAATAAATACATATATATATTATCAATTAGAAAAATGTGACATAAAACAAATAGTTCATCTAAATTGCTTGATTTAATTACCTTAATTATCTTATTTTATAAGTCACCCTTATAAACACACATTTAAAAAAGAGGTCCTTGAGGGGGTTCCAGGGGGTCCCCAGCAAAATAACTGATGAATTATAACCAAATGGACCCTTATGGGTCTGTAACTCTAAATCTGGTCTAAGTCCAGTAATGACGTACTCTCCGAATACATTAATAAGCTAGGGATAATCAATGGGGAGCAGGTCATCAAAAATGTGAGTACTTTTTCCACCACTGCCCCCCGGTGATTAGCAGTGTTCATTTTGACAGCACATTTTGATCTAGTTTTAGTCATAGTCTTTTGAATTAAATACCATTACATTTTGTCACATTTTAGCCATAAAAACTTTTAATCTAGTTTAAGTCGACTAAATATTATAAGATTTTAGTAGACTAAATCTACAGTTGATTTAGTCTACATCATTCTATTTTGACAGGCCTTTTATGCTGTGTGTTGAAAAGCTCACAATGTGTCTGCGTGGCATTGTGAGCTTGTAGATCTGTTATTTTCCACATGCAACGCCCACACTCAACCAAGCATAGAATGACTTGTTAGTTCCAGTGGCGTTCCCAGGATTTATATTTAGGGCAGGCGAGATTTTTTGAAAATAGCGTGAGCTTGTAGATCGGCTATTTTCAAAATATTTGTATACATTTTGAAAACTTGAAATGGGACATTCTGCACAATGAATACTTTAACTTTTGGTACTTTAAGTATTGTTTGATGCCAATACTTTTGCACTTTTACTCAAGTAGGCCTACATTTTGAATTCTGGACTTTGACTTGCAACAGAGGATTTCTACATTGCAGTATTGATACTTTTAGGCAGGGTAGGCCTAAGTGATATTTTTAGGTGAAAACTATAAGTCTTTTGTTAAAAGGTTAAATAACTATATTGTGATAGTAATCATTGCCATAGAGTGTTTGTTCAGTAACAGGAGTCTTCCCGTCTCTCCAGCTCTTTAATAAACACAATACATTTTCAGGTAGGTGACAAAATGTCATCCAATCAGGAGAGAGTACCCATTTATCAGCTTCATTTTGATAGTGATCCAGTTCCAATGTTGTTTGCTCATTTCTTTGTGTCATCACTTCCAATTTCACTTGTTTAATCTGTATCCTGACTGAGCTCTCTATCCTGATTGGATAAAATTGGCATCCTGTCCTGAAAATGCATTTTCTGTTTAATAAAGAGCTGGAGAGACATGGAGACTCCTTTTACTGAACAAACACTCTATAGCAATGAGTACTATCAGAATATAGAGCTATTTAACACTTATTTTGACCAAAGAAAATCACTTACCCGTCATGGGCTCCTGGGGATTTGAATGGTCACTACTTGGGCTTTCTATTGTCTTTTAATAGCTACAGCACCTTTTTCATGACACAATACCTGACTCATAGCTCACTATACATTATTGGAATCCTGTTGCGCTGTGCTCCTGGCTGGGAATCTATTGTAATATGCTCCATATTCATTTAAATTACTAATGAACTAAATTTTGTCTCCTGGAATGTAAAGGGAATTAACTCTCCAATCAAAAGGAAGAAAATAATTACTTATTTAAAGAAATTATCCACAGGTGTTGCCTTCATTCAGGAAACTCACCTTACAGATCTGGAGCATATGAAGCTAAGAAGGGACTGGATCGGCCACGTCTTTTTTTCCTCCTATACTACTAGTGCACGGGGAGTTGCCATACTTGTAAACAAAAACATAATGTTCAAATTGAACTCAGTAAAAAAGGATAGGAATGGCAGATTCTTGCTCTTAGATTGTGTTTTGAACTCAAACAGGGTAACATTAGTAAACATATATGGTCCCAATCATGATGATCCATCATTTTTTAGTGACCTTCTCTTGAAACTAGCAGCAGTCGAGGGCCAGTGCCTTGTCGGAGGTGACTTCAACCTGGTTTTATCCCCGGCAGCCGACCGTTCACAGCCAAAGACACTCACACCATCCAGAGCAGCCTCGGTGTTGAACCATGGTATGAAGGACTTAGGACTGTGTGACATTTGGCGTACACTTAACCCCAATGGTAAGGACTTCAGCTTTTACAGTAATACACATAAAAGTTATAGCAGAATTGACATGTTTTTAGCTCCACAAAATATAATTACAAGGGTAACGAGCTGTGCTTATTTACCAGCTGCATTATCTGATCATAACCCAGTAAAACTGATTTGGAAAATGGAGTCTGTACGGCCCTCCTCATTTCGATGGAGATTTAAATCATCCATGTTAAAAGATCCAGATTTTATCTCCTCTATGAACACCCAAATTGATCACTTTCTTGAGGCTAATTTGAACTCGGCTTCTCATGCCAATGTATGGGAATCGTTGAAGGCATATATGAGGGGTTGTATTCTGTCTTACAGTGCTCATAAATCAAGGGAAAAGAGAGAAGCCTTATTAAAATTGGACGTAGAAATTAAAATGCTGGAACAGCAACATTCTCAAACTAATAGAGTGGACGTTTTTAATACTTTGACCTCAAAACGGATTCAATACAATAATTTGTGCACTAATAAGGCGGAGGCTGCTTTGGCTAGGACCAACTATCACTATTATGAATATGGAAATAAAACAAGTAAACTTCTAGCATGGCAAATTAAAAAGGAGGATGCAGACAGGATTATTCACTCCATTGTTACTGAAGAGGGCAGTGTTCTGACTGGTTCAACAGAGATTAATGCTGAATATAAGCTCTTTTACGAAACATTATATAAATCTGATCATGGCACCAATAATGCTGCTGCAGAGCGTTTTCTGGAGGGCGTACCTCTTCCTCAGATCAATCCTGAGGATAAAGAATGCCTAGATGCTGATGTAACTGAGGAGGAGGTTCTTCTGGCCATTAACTCTCTACAAAATAATAAAGCCAATTTATAATGCAATGACTTTTAAACATAAATGGGAGACAGACTTGGGATGCACTTATGATGATGTGGATTGGCAAAACATTTTAGAGAGGTCCCAGAGAGTGTTGATTTCTACAAAACATAGACAGATGCAATTTAACATTTTTCATAGAACTTACTTTACCCCACTCAGATTGCACAAGATGGATGGGAATATTTCCCCTCTGTGCCAAAGATGTAAAGTATCAGAAGGTAATCTGGTTCATATGTTATGGAGCTGCCCATACTTAGATGATTATTGGAAGTTCATCTTGTCCAGTGTCTCGGAGATCGTAGAATTTGACATTCCACATGACCCAAGAATATGGTTACTGGGGGACGTCAATCCGCTCAATATAAACTTTAATACAAAATATTTTGTGTCGCTCGCCAGTACAGCCGCGAAGAAAGTTATTCTAGTTAATTGGAAATCCGAAAATTCGCCTTCACAGAGACACTGGTTAAATGAACTTTCATCTTATTGCACACCAGAAAAGATATTGTATAATGTAAGAAGAAAACCTGCAATATATCAGAAAATCTGGGGTAATTTCTTTTAAGTTCTTCCATCACTATCTCCTAATAGTTGATTTTTCTATCTCCTCTGGTTTGCTTTATAGACGGGTTTCCTGTTTGTAAACATGAGAGGATATGCGCACGCAGTGGAGGGGTGAGCCTATAGAGGGCGCTATTACCTGCAGCAGCTCTGGTCAAATCTACATTCATAAAATAAATGGTCTTCACCGGGTTTAATGAAAGTAGATTAAATTATGCCGTTTGTAATATCTTGTTTACTCAATAAAAATGATTTGTCGGAAGTTGGATCTGTTCGTCTTTTATTTGTATACAATAACAGCATTATGCCTATTATGCCTATAATAGCAGCATTATGCCTATCTAACTCCCAAACACAACAACAGAGTGAAGGGCACTTCCGGGTTTGTTCTACCCCGGGCATGCGCAGATTGCGCATTCTGCTCTGTGATGACGTCGCGCGGAAACCTATGTATTATATTTGATACTGTCTGAAAGGTGTTGTGAAAAAAAAAGGAAAATAAGAGAATGTTGAAGGTTGAGTAGTGTACCATTCTGGGAAAGGGGTGGGGGGAGGGCATGGGAGGACTGTTTTTGTAT
>NC_137613.1:54275273-54352773 GCF_963280865.1 Gymnoscopelus braueri
CACACACACACAGACACACACACACACACACACACACACACACACACACACACACACACACACACACACACACACACACACACACACACACACACACACACACACACACACACACACACTTGTGTTCCCTAAGTTGTACTTTTACTTACCAATACTTTTGTACTTTGGCTCAAGTAAATTTTGAATTCCGGACTTTAACTTGTAACTGAGTACTTCTACATTGCAGTATTGATACTTTTACTTAAGTAAAACATTTGAGAACTTTTTCCACCACTGCTCAAAACCAGTTCTTCTCAAACATGTCATTGATTGATTGATTGATTGAATACTTTATTATATATAACAGTTTGCAAAAAAGAGCACATGAAATACAGTTCAATACAAGGGTCTGCTAAGAGGATTTTAAACCTCAAAAAGACTATGGCTTGTTTCCATTGGGGTCCTTTGTACCCAATTCATTGAGCAAGGACCCCCAAATTAAAATGTATTTGGCAGCGCATTCCCATCTGAATTTTTATTTTTTTGCCAGGGACCCCCATAAGAGAAGATATGTGTTGTTAGAAGATAATAATTTGATGACCAGCAGACCGGCAGGCACCGGTTCCGGTAGGAGACACAAAGGAGAGAGATTCAAGTCTCCATGCGGTGACAAATCGATAGAAACAAAGTCATTTTGGGGGTGAACTATCCCTTTGAACTATCCCTTTAAGGATTGATTTTAAAATTCTTTTAATAGTTTATAAAGCTCTAAATGGTCTGGCACCTTCCTACCTCTCTGACTGCCTAGAGAGATATGTTCCAAACCGGGCCCTCAGGTCTTCAAGTGCTGACCTGCTCGAGGTGCCTACAATGACATATAAAAAATACGGTGAAGCAGCATTCTGCTTTTACGGACCGACAGTGTGGAATAAACTCCCATTACACTTAAGACAGGCAGCCTCTGTCGATAGCTTTAAAGCACAGCTCAAGACCTATTACTTCACTCTTGCTTTTAGCTGATTCTTTGGTTGATTTTTAATTCCTCACTGTATTCCCTATTTTAATGTTGTTTTATGCCTTTGCTTTTGCCTTTGCTTTTATTTTATTTTATTTTATTTTTGTTTGCTTTATTGTTAAATTGGTTCTAACTGTAATTGTATTCTTGCTCTGTAAAGCACTTTGAGCTGCATTTCATGTCATGAAAGGTGCTATACAAATAAAGTTTATTATTATTATTAAACATATTTTGATAACTCATTTTGTCTGAAGCCTGTCCTGGACAGGGGTCTCCGGACGTAAAAAGAGATGATGATTGACTCATTCTGTTGGAACCCCCTCAAGGACCCTCCGGGGGTCCCCAGACCCCACTTTGAGAACCACTGCCCAAGAGGAGAGGAGAGGAGAGGAGAGGAGAGGAGAGGAGAGGAGAGGAGAGGAGAGGAGAGGAGAGGAGAGGAGAGGAGAGGAGAATTCCTCTCCTTTCATTTGTTCCAGATATATAAACTGTTTTAAATGTCAGTAAAACTGAGATAAATACACCTGCCAGAGTTTGCTGGTGTTTGTCTGTATACAGACAGACAGACAGACAGACAGACAGACAGACAGACAGACAGACAGACAGACAGACAGACAGACAGACAGACAGACAGACAGACAGACAGACAGACAGACAGACAGACAGACAGATAGAGTGACAGACAGAGAGATAGGATCAGTGGGGATTTGCAGCCTTCTATAAACATGTAAATCTGACCTTACCATCTTTCAAAGCTTCTGTGTGTGACAGAGCCTCTCTGTCAGACGGAGGCTAATGAAGAGAGAGCGGCCTTTTAGCCGCGCACACAGAGGGCCTTTCACACACCGAAAACTAACTCCTACTCCATTATAAACTACTCCCGCTCTCTCTCTCTGTGTGTGTGTGTGTGTGTGTGTGTGTGTGTGTGTGTGTGTGTGTGTGTGTGTGTGTGTGTGTGTGTGTGAGTGTGTGTGTGTGTGTGTGTGTGTGTGTGTGTGTGTGTGTGTGTGTGTGTGTGTGTGTGTGTGTGTGTGTGTGTGTGTGTGTGTGTGTGTGTGTGTACTGTACACATGCACGCACGCACGCACACACACACGCACACACACAGCAGTTACATAAACATTGCTCTAGTTGTTGTACTTGGTTGATTGGCTTTATGCTTCCTCACTTCAGTCACAGTTTGTGTGGACAGGATGTCATGTTGGTAAATTCGATAAAGTGCAGCATGGCATAACAGGTGTAGAGAAGTGGGTGTTTTTTTAAATGTATTTAGAGTAGCTAAATTATTTTTACCACATTGTTCTCCTGGATTTCCAATCAATTCCCTACCCACACACATTTCTGTTGTCACTGCTGTCGTATCCTACTGACTCACCTGCCAGTGAGGATCCCCCACCGGGAGGACGTAGGGCCTTCGTTCTACTCCTCCCGCCCAACACTCCCTGCTAAGAGGTGCCGCCCCCAGCCTGTAGGAGTACGTGCAATTACCGATATCACCCTGCCTGTCCGGCTTTCCTCCCCCGAACACGGGCCAATTGTGTTCGTGTAGACGCTTGATAAAGCCTGATGTACCACGGTGGATTCGAACCCCCACAATCTCCGTGGTGGTGGACAGGGACTTTTACCACTGCGCCACCCGAGCGCCCGTGAAATAATTGTTCCTGCAAGCTCCATCATTTGTAGTTTACAGGAATGGGGGGGAGGGGGGGGAGCAAGGAGAAAGAAAAGCATTGGAAAATATATATTTATATTCCTACATATAGCTTTTCTGTGACAAGAAAATCACCATAGGAAAAACCTTGCCGTTAATGTTCGCTAATGTATCTGACGTTTGAAGGTAGGCAGCGGGCTTGAGCCCCGAGAGGTGAGGTGAGTGCCTGCACCTATCGAGGGGCCGCAACTAGTGAATTTCCACGCCCAGCGAGTGCCCGTACCTAGAGGTGTTAAGCCATGCTACCGACTCGCCGCCATTCGAGATGAATACAGATAGGATTGGAATCAGTAATATACATATATTGAAATTGCACATAGTGCTTGTAAAACTAGAATTGGATTGACATGGTGTTCATCTGGAAACGTTCTTTGGGTTAACGCTATTTTGATAATGTTTTATCTGGTGACCAGGTCTGTGACCAGTGTCAGGGAACAAGGTGACCAGTGTCAGGGAACAAGGTGACCAGCATTAGGGAACAAGGTGACCAGCATTAGGGAACAAGGTGACCAGCATTAGGGAACAAGGTGACCAGCGTTAGGGAACAAGGTGACCAGCACTAGGGAGCAAGGTGACCAGCATAAGGGAACAAGGTGACCAGCATTAAGGAACAAGAGACACTGTTAAAATCCTGGATATCTTAGAATAATTTGCAAGTTGCCCAGAAGGTTTAGGTGGCCGCTGGACCTGTATCCAGTTTTCAGAAACACATGCTTCAGTCTAAGCAGGTGATGATATCACATTTTGATTTCATAAGTAGATGCTGGAAGAAGCCAAAATACTATTAAAATACATTAAATGCTGTCACTTTAATAAATGAATGTATTTACAATGTTTTCTGTATTATGAATTGTGTGTCTGTGTGTCTTACTCTTGTCTGTGTGTAATTCATGTCTGTATACAAGACACCATTTCAAAAGTCACAGATTTCCCTAAGCCCTTTAAGGATTTCAAAGGTTTTTCAACGATCCCACCGTTTCCTGCGTTCGGTCAAGTCATGCACTTTGAGAGACTTGTGTTGTGTGAAGAATTTACAGAAACGTCTGTGCTCATTTTCACAACTAACAATCCAGCCAATCAGTGTGGAATGTGGGTGTGAGTTTCAGTTCATTCAAGGTAAGGAGGGCTTGTTTCCAGCAGCTGAAACTCAACCGCAGGCACAGCATCATCAGTGGGGCTGTCCCCAATTACTGCACGATAATGATAACAATCTGTATTTATAGAACTATGCATACATGCAGTGATGGAAGAAGTACTCACATGTTTGACCTAAGTATCAATACCCTATTGTAGACAGTCTGTTACAAGTACAAGTTCGGCATTCAAAATGTACTTTAGTAAAACTATTGACATCAAAATGTACTTAAAGTACAATGATGCAGAATGTCCCGTTTCACAAGTTATCATATGTCTAAAATGTATAAAAATCTTTTGAAAATAGCAGATCTACAAGCTCACAATACTTTCCATCGCGACAATATGTCGCAACGTTATATTGGGCTGAAGGGAATGTATGTTTTGTAATAATAATCAAAATGTACAAAGTAACTAGTAACAAGTTACTAGAGTAGAAGGAAGTAAAAGTATTGGAAATTGGAAATTAAAAGTACCTCAAAATAAAAATAAATTAAAAAAAAGTACTGTACTTGAGTACATGTACTTAGTACTTAGTACTTACTGTAACTACGAATTAGCTGCAATCACTGCAACTTCACATCATGATAATGGTCTTTACCTTTCATCAGACATAAAATATTACAACATCATCAGAGAGGCTGCCATGAATTACTACAACTTCAACTTTATGATCACATCACAACCCATTATATAAATAGTAAACTGTGTATACAATGTAGTAAACTGTATGTCTGTGTGTGTGCACACTCCCATAGGCCAAGGAGGAACCGCCACCGAGTTTTTCAAATCGGCCTCATGGTGACGCATTAACAGGCTGCTACATTATTTGGCCTATAACTCTTGAACCATGTTTGTTTTATTTATTGACATCAAAACTTACGCACAGCATGCAATTTTACACCCAAGGCAATGCAGGTCATACACTCATGACCATTATTCAAATTTCCATAAAGGTCAAGCCCATTTCCACCTGACTGCATTTTCCGCCATGTTGTGTTTTCTTCAAAACACACTTTTTTGCTGCATGAATTAGTCCAAAACACATGCAAATTGGTACACATTCTCTCCAGAATCATGTAAACAAGAAGTAATGTTCAGATTTTTCAGATTCCATTCAAACTAGTCCGTATACCCGCCATTTGCACACTCCATCGATCCGGGCTATGGGACTGAAACCACGACTACAGATCCCATTGTTGCGAGGACTGTTCACAAAAGCACTAATCTGTCAAGACAGATTCTGCTGTTCAGCACCCGAAACATGTAGTGTTGTTGTTAGCAGTAATAAACACAAAAGCACCCGGGAGGAAGTGGCCTAAGATAGGGGAGGGGCCAAACCGAGTTCCGTTTCAACACAAAAAAAGGAGGTGGTGCCCCCAGAGGCAGAGGAGAAAACAAACAGCAAACATTTAACCGAATGGGTTAAATGTTAGATTGTAGAAACACTAATAAACAGCTGAAATTTGCGGAAAGTGGACTCTCTCGTCACTCTCTTCATGGGCCAATGATCAATGCCGGTGCTGTAAAGGCAATACATTTTACCTTAAACAGATCTGACCCACATTCAAATCACACATGGAGGGGCCTCTAAACATCGCTGAGCCGGAAGCATTTTCACTTCCACCGATAGGGGGCGCCACAAAAAGCTAAAGATTTCACATTTTTTTGTTATCCTATCAAATTACCATAGGCACATATAGTCTCATGCCTCATGTGACAATGACTGTCAAACACAGCTTTAATACAGTACTCCATACCGTAACTGCCTTCACAAATTTGTTGCATAGGCCTATATGCAGTACATAAAATTGCATCTTCAATGCAACATTAAAGGTGATCTTTGACATTCAAATGTTACGGATAGTTCATTATATTTAATAATAGATCATAATAATGTATAACATGAATTATTACTGTAGGGAAATCAATCTGAGAATACAACAGTAGTAAGTGGTTTTGGAACCAACTTGGCTGTAAGCTCTACTTGAAATTTTACTCACTCACACACCAACACGCACGCACGCACGCACGCACGCGCACGCAAGCACCCGCAAGCACATACACACTCGCACACACACACACACACACACACACACACACACACACACACACACACACACACACACACACACACACACACACACACAGAGAGAGAGAGAGCCAGTGGTTTCCATTGGCGGCAGTTCAGTGTGATAAACAGAGTTCAAGTTACAGGATGGACAGAATGAATACAGCTACTGTTTTTACACAAAGTACACACCAGGAATACACACTAACGTTCACCATTACAGTTTAAGCAAAGTACAACGAATGGTACACTAACACAACATGCTATTTCAGGCAGATTTGGCCACGTTTTCGAGTTTTGTGTGACATCCCGTTGAGAGATGATTCTGAGGCCGTCTTCATTTCATAACATATTATTCTCATTTAATTTGATTTACTGAAATATCAATATAATAGCAAAAATAACAATAACAATTAATCTATATTGGTGTATCCTCACCATTTTATATGAAATAATGGGAAAGCATGGCATACCTCTCCACTGTTTGTTCATAATTCTTCATTGTTTTATCATGTGAAGTACATTGAGTTTAGTTTGTATGAAATGTCCCATCATTATACAAAATTGACTTTTGTCAGCAGCCATCAGGCTCCACCTCAAACTATGATGGATAACATGATTGGATAACAAACTTTCTGGTAAACATTTTTGGGCAGGATCTCCTCGTTTATCAACAGGAGTGCACTTATGACTCTAGCTGGAGACCTCATCCAGTGTCACTCTGACTATTCTTGCAGCTCATGGTTCACTTCACACCCCCGGCCCCATGTCACTAAAAACTAAACTACAGACCTCTCAAAACAAACTGACAAGACTGCTACACAACCTCCACTGCAGGACTCACCTAACCCCAGCTCAGCGACAGAGTACAAAACTACTGTAGCAATGGGGTCTGGTCTTTACAATACTCAGAGGAACCGTGCTCATGTACCGGTCAAACTACTTCTCTAGAGTGAGAGAACACCAGGGGGAGCTCCTCTGACCCAGAACCATATAAGGATAGTTGTGTCACCTCCGTTCACTTCATGGGGCCAGGTCTACAGAGCCTTCTATTGGCGAATAGTGACAAAGCCCTGAACCGAAAGTTTACATGAACCACGTAACTGGCGCTGTTTCTGCCCCCTCATTGACGTAACTCTCCAATGGAAGGCTCTGCTCTGACCGTAGTCTCGCGTGGCCAGACCGTAGTCTCGCGTGGGACTTGGAAGCTCTGATCATGATTAGAATATAAACCGGATGTGAAGCCTCCCCCCACTTCCGTTTCGTCTTTACAGTCACACAAATATATCCTCAAAACCATCTAAGTATATTTAGCTTGCTGCTTAGCAGAAATGGAGATTAAAAAATAAAAAGTGCCAGTTTCCTCTCTCGGATTTTGAGAGGTGTAGTTCCAGACTCTATATATATTGTGGAATAGTTGTCTGGATACGCGAGACTACTCTGACCTTGATCCCCCCTTGATTCGGCACAAACATGGGGAAATGCATTCTACTACACTAACACTACAAAACTTCTCGATTCCCCATCCAAATTTAAAAATGACCCAAAACATGGCTGTCCACAAATTATAATTTGACTTAGATAATTTAATCCCCCAGCCACATTCTGTTCATGCCGCTACTGCGACGACCAGGCAAGCGCTACCATGGTATCACGGGCCAGAATACCGGATTTGCTGAACAGTTTCCACAAGGATACCATCAGACTGTTGAACAAGCACTGAGCCAGGCTGTCCAGACAACACAGGCCGCCACACAGGATTACTTTTCTGTGTGTATTGTAAATGACCACAGGGGCACTCTGCGGCTGCTGCACCTACGGTTACTTTGACATGTCGGATATATATCCTGCTAAACGATGTCTCACCTGCACATGAGACTATATACACAAAGGCCTGCGTTCTATACCCTGTATGTGTTGTGAACACAGCAAATGATTGGAGAATTGTGCTGCTGATCGGTGTAGCAGTTTGTATATTATTATATGTCTTTAAATGTCTTAATGAATTGAATACACAGGACCACAATGGAAACAAGCCCCTAGGGCTTTTTGTGTTATCATTGTAGCAATCATTGTAAACCGTACCTCTGTACAATCTGCAAACTGTTAATTAAGTATTCAATCAATCAATCAAGATCAGCTCCAGACATGCAAACACACAGATCCTCTTATGAACTCTTGTTTATACTTGTAAAAAAAGAAAAGAAGATAACTTAAAGTGAATAAAATTATAGTGCAGATGAAATGCACTGAAGAAGAAACAGCCATGCTGAAGCTTTATAAAGCTGAATCTTTCCATTGGTGGCAGGACACTGTCTTCTAATACATGCTTCTAGGATTTAGAAAAATGATTAAATGGGATTCATTCCCATGACAAGCCAGTAGACAACCTTTTAAACACAAACATTTCATAGAATCTCCTTCACACACTAAAAGGTGTTTTCAGCAATAAAGTGATTTGACGCAGAGAGGTGTCTGCCATGTGGTTTATTAAGCTACGCGCTTGTAATGAAACAACTGTCTCTTCTCTCCGGGCTGAAACTGAAGCTACGTTTGGCCTGCAGACTCTTATCTGAGCTAAAAGTGTTCTAGTAGGTTGAGTCTGGAAAGAAAATACCAGCAGGAAAATATGCTGTGTTGGAGCCAGAAGGCAGGTCAAAGAGAGGTTTCAATTCTTTACCTGATAACAGAAAACCCCTCTAATATGTGTTTGTCTTTGGATCATAGAAGCAATCGTTATTGTTGAAAGTGACCATGAGACTGTTTTGGTTGGTTGGTTGGTTGATTGATTGATTGATTGATTGATTGATTAATAATGATTGATAACATGATTGGATAACAAACTTTCTGGTAAACATTTTTGGGCAGGATCTCCTCGTTTATCAACAGGAGTGCACTTATGACTCTAGCTGGAGACCTCATCCAGTGTCACTCTGACTATTCTTGCAGCTCATGGTTCACTTCACACCCCCGGCCCCATGTCACTAAAAACTAAACTACAGACCTCTCAAAACAAACTGACAAGACTGCTACACAACCTCCACTGCAGGACTCACCTAACCCCAGCTCAGCGACAGAGTACAAAACTACTGTAGCAATGGGGTCTGGTCTTTACAATACTCAGAGGAACCGTGCTCATGTACCGGTCAAACTACTTCTCTAGAGTGAGAGAACACCAGGGGGAGCTCCTCTGACCCAGAACCATATAAGGATAGTTGTGTCACCTCCGTTCACTTCATGGGGCCAGGTCTACAGAGCCTTCTATTGGCGAATAGTGACAAAGCCCTGAACCGAAAGTTTACATGAACCACGTAACTGGCGCTGTTTCTGCCCCCTCATTGACGTAACTCTCCAATGGAAGGCTCTGCTCTGACCGTAGTCTCGCGTGGCCAGACCGTAGTCTCGCGTGGGACTTGGAAGCTCTGATCATGATTAGAATATAAACCGGATGTGAAGCCTCCCCCCACTTCCGTTTCGTCTTTACAGTCACACAAATATATCCTCAAAACCATCTAAGTATATTTAGCTTGCTGCTTAGCAGAAATGGAGATTAAAAAATAAAAAGTGCCAGTTTCCTCTCTCGGATTTTGAGAGGTGTAGTTCCAGACTCTATATATATTGTGGAATAGTTGTCTGGATACGCGAGACTACTCTGACCTTGATCCCCCCTTGATTCGGCACAAACATGGGGAAATGCATTCTACTACACTAACACTACAAAACTTCTCGATTCCCCATCCAAATTTAAAAATGACCCAAAACATGGCTGTCCACAAATTATAATTTGACTTAGATAATTTAATCCCCCAGCCACATTCTGTTCATGCCGCTACTGCGACGACCAGGCAAGCGCTACCATGGTATCACGGGCCAGAATACCGGATTTGCTGAACAGTTTCCACAAGGATACCATCAGACTGTTGAACAAGCACTGAGCCAGGCTGTCCAGACAACACAGGCCGCCACACAGGATTACTTTTCTGTGTGTATTGTAAATGACCACAGGGGCACTCTGCGGCTGCTGCACCTACGGTTACTTTGACATGTCGGATATATATCCTGCTAAACGATGTCTCACCTGCACATGAGACTATATACACAAAGGCCTGCGTTCTATACCCTGTATGTGTTGTGAACACAGCAAATGATTGGAGAATTGTGCTGCTGATCGGTGTAGCAGTTTGTATATTATTATATGTCTTTAAATGTCTTAATGAATTGAATACACAGGACCACAATGGAAACAAGCCCCTAGGGCTTTTTGTGTTATCATTGTAGCAATCATTGTAAACCGTACCTCTGTACAATCTGCAAACTGTTAATTAAGTATTCAATCAATCAATCAAGATCAGCTCCAGACATGCAAACACACAGATCCTCTTATGAACTCTTGTTTATACTTGTAAAAAAAGAAAAGAAGATAACTTAAAGTGAATAAAATTATAGTGCAGATGAAATGCACTGAAGAAGAAACAGCCATGCTGAAGCTTTATAAAGCTGAATCTTTCCATTGGTGGCAGGACACTGTCTTCTAATACATGCTTCTAGGATTTAGAAAAATGATTAAATGGGATTCATTCCCATGACAAGCCAGTAGACAACCTTTTAAACACAAACATTTCATAGAATCTCCTTCACACACTAAAAGGTGTTTTCAGCAATAAAGTGATTTGACGCAGAGAGGTGTCTGCCATGTGGTTTATTAAGCTACGCGCTTGTAATGAAACAACTGTCTCTTCTCTCCGGGCTGAAACTGAAGCTACGTTTGGCCTGCAGACTCTTATCTGAGCTAAAAGTGTTCTAGTAGGTTGAGTCTGGAAAGAAAATACCAGCAGGAAAATATGCTGTGTTGGAGCCAGAAGGCAGGTCAAAGAGAGGTTTCAATTCTTTACCTGATAACAGAAAACCCCTCTAATATGTGTTTGTCTTTGGATCATAGAAGCAATCGTTATTGTTGAAAGTGACCATGAGACTGTTTTGGTTGGTTGGTTGGTTGATTGATTGATTGATTGATTGATTGATTGATTGATCGATCGATTGATCGATTGATCGATTGATCGATTGATCGATTGATCGATTGATCGATTGATCAATTGATTGACTGCTTGATTGACACCTTTATTGAGAAAATGCATATGCATACATATTTGTACATATACGCTCAAAAGGCTCCAAAGCTTGCTTCCACAGTCTCACACAGGGACACACATGATGTCATCCAGGTTCAGCACATTAACAGGATATGACCTCATAGTAACAGGATATGACCTCATAGCAGCGCAAGGCCGTCCAGCATTGGGTTTCAGGCCAGCAGACATAGACAAAGCAACGCTGTGAGCTTCTGTTCAGATCTGATCGGCACTGTGTATGTGTGTGTGTGTGTGTGTGTGTGTGTGTGTGTGTGTGTGTTCGTGTGCGTGCGACGGCGTGCGTGCGTGTGTGTGTGTGTATGTATGTGTGTGTGCGTGTGATACGGGGGGATTCCCCCATTGAAGGTACATTTCCACGGAAACAACCTGATGAACACAATACAGTCTGTGTGTGTGTACGCGCGCACGCACGCGCACGTGCGCACGTGTGCGTGCGTGTGTGTGTGTGTGTGTGTTCTTAAAGGTACACTGTGAAGGTTAAAATATAAGGGGTACATTGCAAGGGTTGGAATAAAAGTCAACATTATAGGGTTACATTGTTTCCATGGTTGTTTGTCAGTGTTATATTATTATTCGGTTTTTGTCACTGTTATTTTCCAGGGAAATAGCATAAAAAACGATTTAACATGGAATTAGCCTAATGGGCATTCTATTAGACGTTCACTATTCCAGGCTTGTCATTGAAGAAGGAAAACCTCAGAAACTGAATTTCTCCCATGATCAAACAAACTAGTGGACGGTGTTGTTGTGAATATGCTTCCAGTAGCATACACTGAACTATGAATGTTGTGAATATGCTTCCAGTAGCATACACTGAACCATGAATGTTGTGAATATGCTTCCAGTAGCATACACTGAACTATGAATGTTGTGAATATGCTTCCAGTTAGCATACACTGAACTGTGAATGTTGTTAATTTGCTTCCAGTTAGCATACACTGAACTATGAATGTTGTGAATATGCTTCCAGTTAGCATACACTGAACTGTGAATGTTGTGAATATGCTTCCAGTTAGCATACACTGAACTGTGAATGTTGTGAATATGCTTCCAGTTAGCATACACTGAACTATGAATGTTGTTAACATGGTTCCAGTTAGCATACACTGAAATATGAATGTTATGCTTCCAGTTAGCATACACTGAACTATGAATGTTATGCTTCCAGTTATCGTACATTGAACTATGAATGAGAAAAGGCAGCTGACAGTAGAGTGGCAGCTTAGGAAACGGTATCCAGGTTTGATCCCCGGTTCCCACTGGGTTAGTGTCGAAGGGTCTTAGAGCAAAACACTGAAGCCCTAACTGCTCATAATCATCTGTATTGTCACATCACAGTTACAGGTAAAAATTGGTTAAATTCTTATTTGTGCAGGCTCTCAATGTTGCAGTAAAAAGAGAAGTAAAATAATTAGAGAATAGAAGAAGAAAAGAAGAAGAAACACATGAAGTGCATAAAAAGTAGCTAGCTTAAAATCACGTGGATTAGAAGTCACATAATATATAACAGGAGCTTAAAACACAGTTGCGTTTGAGACAACGTGTGTGTCTGGTGTGGTGAATGTGCCTGGTGCTACTCTCGGCCTTGGCTACGCGCCGTCTATCATGTATTTCCTGGACGGAGGGAAACTCACCTACGATGCCCTGAGCTGTCCACATCACCCTCTGTAGTGCTATGCGGTCTACCGAACCAGATGGTGGTGCCACTCAATGTACAATTTAGGCATTTAGCAGACGCTCTAAATCCAGAGCGACTTGCTGCAAGGTAAATACGAGGTAATACATCAATGCATAGAAATAGTCATCTAGAATCATTGGTGAACCAATAACTTATCATCAGTCTAAACAGTATAATATCAAAACAATAATAATCTGTACATTTAAACTATAGGCTACAAACTACAGGAAGCCAGGTCAACAAATGAACCAGGCATTTGTCTACATGACATGCCATCCAAATTACATTCGAGCCTTTGCATGAGCCTGGAAGGTAGTCAAGGCTAGGACAAGTGCTACGGGCTAAGGTGGAGTCTGAAGAGGTGAGTCTTCAGATTACGGCAGAACATTGGGAGTGAGTCTGCAGTTCTAACTGCTATGGGGAGTTTGTTCCACAGTTTGGCAGCCAGAAGGGAGAAGAGTCTGGGCCTCGTCGGGATGGTCTTGACAGCACGGATATAGAATGCCCTGGAGATGCAATGGTTTGCCCAGATTATTTTCAAGCGTTTGAGGCAGCAGAGCCGTTGCTGAGCCTTTTCACCACGTGCGTGGTGTGTGACCCATTCGAGGTCCTCTGTGTGGTGTGTATTCAAAGGAATTTAAAGTCACTGACCCGTTTCACTGTATCACCGTCTAGGTGAATAGGGGCTATGCTCTCTCCTTGGTCATCTGAAATCCAAGATCAGCTCCTTGGTCTTTTTGACCTGGTACCATCGTGTCATTGATTCGTCCAAGTCCATGCAGGCCGTCTCATCGTGGTTATTGATCAGGCCCATCGTCATCAAAGAGTATAGGAGAGGACTCAGCACGCAGCCTTGAGGGGCTCCTCTGTTGAGGTTCCAATATGGCTGTCACATGCGACAGGGTGGCTAGTATTGTTTTCACTGTTAGTCTGTGAGTTCATATGTCTGTTGACAGATTAGCGTCACAAATGTGAAAAATGCAGTCATGGAGCTTTACAGGTGAGATCACAATGAAGGCAGAGTTCCAAGATGGCGGTGATCCGAACAAGGGTATCCTTCAACATAACAACTAACATGATACATCTAACATAGTATACACACACTACCAGTATTTTGTTCAAACATCCAAGAACAACCATTAGAATCTTAATAGAACATGTTATTAAGGCAAATTAAACCTTCATATAGATGTCTTTAACCAAATTGACTACAGCCTAATCTCAGAGTTATATTGCAATGCTACTGTATATTGTTTGATTATCTTATCAGGGTCTGGTTCTTCCAAAAGGTACAGTGCTGTACCTATTAAAGACGGGGTGCCGTGATTTTCAGTGATCCCCCCCCCTAAAACATAATCATCAGGTATTATGAAAAAAAAAGTGTACAGAAAGTGTTAAAATTATGTTTTTATGTCTGCACGCCTCCAGTTCATTAAGTATACATGGTTCTCACCTTAGCACCTCCTCCATCACCTTAGCACCACCCACCTGTCCTAGTCCCTCCTCCTCCTCATGCCCACACCTGTTGTGTTATTATAATGAGGGGGAGGGTATATTTTTACTGTGTCATTAAATGGCTGTTTTTCTATTGGCACATTTGACCCTCAAGGTTTCAGCCTCCAGGAAGAAACTCAAAATAGTCAGAGAAGACATAAAACACCATAAAAACACCACCAGGGGGCTTAATGAAGTTCTATCAACCTCATAGACACATGAAAAACAGAAAAAGTGCAAAACCATGGCACCACCTCTTTAAGTATATTGTTTTAGGGTTAATATTGAGAAATGTGTAATAGTTTTGAAACATTTTAACACAAGCACACATCGTGTATGGGGGATCCTGGCACAAACATATTGTCAGATGGTGGTCCGCGGCCAAATACATTTTAATTTGGGGGTCCTTGACATGAAAAAGTTTGAGAACCCCACTGTTCTAGGGTTTAGGTGCTGATAGGGTTTGGGTTATCGTTGTAGGTTTAAATTGTCAGGGTTATATGAAGTTATAAATACTGTACTAGAGGTTTGGGCCGCTACGCGGTCCTCGCATCTAGAGTTCGGGCTGCTGCTGCGCGGCCCTCACACCTACGTCGCACTGACGATCCGACCAATATGTCTGAGTCATAGCGTAGTGTCGATGGATTTTTACTGAAGGTGATTGTTGTAGGGTTTATCCCGTATTGTCAGGGGTATGATGAAAGGGCTTAGTATTGTTAGGGTTTATACTGTATTGTACAGGGCTAAATTGTATTTGGGCTAGTTGTCAGGGCTATACTGTATGTTAAGTATTTAGGCTAATTGTCAGGGGTATAGAGCACCGAAGTCTGACGTCACTGCCACTAGAGGGCGCTGTTCCACGGGTTCGTGGCTTTATTTTTTGTGTTGAAATCCCCATTTGGGAATCTTAGATCAGGGGTTCCAAACATAAACTGGGTTCAAAACATACACCACCCTGGCGTTTTTGTCAGGGGGGTGGCTCTGCGTCGTTTGTGATATTCATTCATATTTGATACAGCCTGTTTCTGGCGAAAATGTAATTAATTCTGCCTTAAAAGTCTTAAGAACTACTACTTCCGGGTCTGAAATCACTGTCCCCACAGCAGTCATGGGAAATGTAGTCTTTGGGTTGTTTCACTTGTTTCTAGTGTTTATATTGTGTTACTCTGTGGGTAAATGTGTACATTTACACCTTCAGTCGATGCTTCATATCCATATGAGTAAAAACGCCAGGGTGGTGTGTATATTTTTGGAACACAGTTCTTATATGAAGCGATCTAAGATTCCCCAATGAGCATATCAATACAAAAAGTAAAGCCATGAACCTGCGGAAAGCGCCCTCTACTGGCAGTGACGTCAGGACTTTGGTGCTCTATACTCAGGGTTGCATTGCTCATGGGACGGCCTTGCACGCCGTGCAGGAACCTATTTGACCAGGAGCATGTGCAGGCGCACGCATAGATTTAAAACAACTTTAAATTCACACCTCAACAAAGTTTACAAAGACTCCCGACTCACACCTGGTTAATAAACAGGAATGAGCCTAGATGCATATCAATTGTCCATTGTGTGAGCTGTAGTGTAGGTGTTAAGCGACGTGCGAGTCACGTCATTAAAATGGAGTGCAACCACGTTCCAATTGAGCAATGCAACACTGGGTATACTGTAGGGTAAGTATTTAGATTCATTGTCAGGGGTATACTGTATGGTACGTATTTGGGCTAATTGTCAGGGGTATGCTGTATGGTAGGTATTTAGGCTAATTGTCAGGGGTATACTGTATGGTACGTATTTAGGCTAATGGATTCCTCTGTTCTTTACCTCACAGACGTACATTAGGCAACGCAGGAAATCAACCCTGAAACTTAAGTCCTTTCTTTTTTTCTTCCTTTCTGTCTCTTTCACAGATGCTGCCACAATGTCCCCCCCCTCCTCCCCAGTCTCTCTCCGCCCCTCCATGGCATTTAGGCAGCTATAAAAGTGATTGTGTCCACCTGACATGAGAGAGAGAGGACAAACTGCCATATTTAATCCAGTACTGTACTTTATATACTGTAAATCTACTCTACTCTCCATACTCCAGCATTAAGCTGTGTGTGTCTGTCTGTCTGTGTGTGTGTGTCTTTCTGTCTGTCATCAAGAGCCATAGTGTGACCTCATATTAAGATGCTTACCAGGTAAGTCAACCATCGCCATTAGCAGGCAGATCTGTAAAGTAACTAAGTACATTTGCTCAAGTACTGTGCTTAAGTACAATTTTGAGGTACGTTTACTTTACTGGAGTGTTTCCAATTGTCTATACCTTTACTTCTACTCCACTACATCTCAGAGGCAAATATTGTACTTTTATTCCACTACAATTATTTGAAAACTTTAGTTACTAGTTACTTTGCAGATATAAATTATTATATTATAAAACATACATTAACCACTTTAGCCCTATTTTATACCTTAGGCTATTTTCAAACATTTCAGTACTTTTACTTTTGGTACTTTAAGTACATTTTAATACCAATACTTTTGTACTTTTACTCAAGTAAATTTTGAATTCCGGACTTTTACTTGTAACGGAGTACTTCTACATTGCTGTATTGATATTTTTACTTGAGTAAAACATTTGAGTACTTTTCCCACCACTGCTAGCAGGCTGCTCTATTCACTGTGACTGAAACATTGTAGCTGAAATGTTGCTGTGACAATATGTGTTACATTATGGTGCAACATAGTTTGTTAATTGTGTTAATATAAGATTCAGCTTGGATACATGATTTGTCAAATAGCCAAATGGGGGAAAAAAAATAACTAAGCCTGTAAAAACATTTGTATTAATTGTACATTTGTACATTATGTATTAATTTAGGTGTGGTGAATTCTGGTGGTATGTATTTAACTTTGAGTTGAGACATTGATCTTTGAGACATTTAAGTTTGACTGGAGGTGTTGAAACTTTGGAGATGTTTAGCTAACTGGAGATGTTTAAATTTGACTGGAGATATTTAACTAACTGGAAATGTTTAAATTTGGACATGCTCATATTTGACTGGAGATGTTTATCTTTGGAGATGCTTACATTCGAAGAAGTCTAGCTGTGGAGGTGCTTAACGTTGGAGATGTTTACATTTAGAGTAGTTCATCTTTGGATAATTGATGTTTAAATGTTGATATATTTAACTGTAAAGGTTTTTTTATATAAACTTCGGAGGCGTTTAACGTTAAATAAAGTCAATATCAACTAGCCAAGCTTCACATTTAGGGAGAAACTTGAGGAAGTATTAAGAAAAAATACAGAAAAATAAGTCAACATGTTTGTGTGTGTTATTCGAATTGTTGAAGTTTAACAGTTAATGTTTCAGAGAAAATATGACTGTATATTACATTAAATGGAAAAATGTGTGGTCCCTTTGAAAGTCTTTTCAAAGGGACCACACATGAACCATAAAACAAATAGACTCATGAGACCCACATTCTGTAGAAGGGATGGGTAACTTCCTACGTTACCCATGATGCATTGCTTACGGCTGTATTTGGTCACTGTCAGCGGTGTAAAGCAATTAAGTACATTTACTCAAGTACTGTACTTAAGTAAAATGTTCCGGTATTATTACTTTACTGGAGTATTTCCAATTTTCAATACTTTTACTTCTACTCCACTACATCTCAGAGGCAAATATTGTGCTTTTACTCCACTACAATTATTTGAAAACTTTAGTCACTAGTTACTTTGCAGATATATATTATAATATTATAAAAAATGCATTAACCACTTCAGCCCCATTTTATACATCGGCTATTTGAAAATAGCCGATCTCCAAGCTCACAACGCGTCGCATCACGACACGCTTTGAGCTTGGAGATCTGCTATTTTCAAACATTTTAGTATGTTTACTTTTGGTACTTTAAGTATATTTTGATGCCAACACTTTTGTACTTTTACTCAAGTAACATTTTGAACACAGGCCTTTTACTTGTAACAGACAGAGTATTTTTATATTACGGTATTGCTACTTTTACTTAAGTAAAATATCCAAGTACTTCTTCCACCACTGGTCACTGTTTTCTTTGCGTTTTCTGTTTTATATTCTAATGACATATGACACATTAATATAATACTGTAGCCTATGTCATTATTACATCTTTTATCATGTTGGGAACAGGCTCTTGTGATTATGTGTCTATAATAGTGACTGGGAATTCCAATTCTACATCCCTTAAAGCAAGTTTCTCAAAGTGGGGTCCGGGAAACCCCAGGGGTCCTTGAGGGGGTTACAGGGGGTCCCCATGCAAAATTAGCTAATATAGCATAACAATCTGTTTAACCGCTTTAAGCCTATTTTATGCTTCGGCTGTTCAAAAATCACTGTGAGCTTGTAGATCTGCTATTTTAGGGGGGGAAAATATATCTTGAAAAATTATGAAACAATTGCAATCATTTTAAACATTTTAAACACAAATCTTGTCTTATGAGGGTCCTGACACAAATTGTTTTGAGATGTTGGTCCACGGCCAAATACATTTAAATTTTCCTTGATGTGAAAAAAAATTGAGAACCACTCTTCTTCATATAATTGAATCTTTCTAATGCTAATTATACGACGGTATAATTTGCCTCTATACTCACTCTGTGTCTTATTGGTTAGGCTGTGGACAGTTCAGAAAAATGGCTACCAGTGACATCATCGATGGGGATTCCAAGCTAATAGAAACCAGTGGTGGAAAGTAACTAAGTACATTTACTCAAGTACTGTACTTGAGTACAATTTTGAGGTATTTGTACTTTACTTGAGTATTTACAATTTCCAATACTTTTACTTCTGCTCCACTACATCTCAGAGGCAAATATTGTACTTTTACTCCGCTACAATTATTTGAAATCTTTAGTTAGTTACTTTGTAGATTTTTATTACATAACATTCATTAACCACTTCAGCCCTATATACATTTCGGCCATTTGAAAAAAGACGATCTACAAGCTCACAATGTGTCGCGATGCGACACATTGTGAGCTTGTAGATCTGCTATTTTCAAACGTTTTTTATACATTTGAAAACTTCTGCATAATGAGTATACTTTTACTTTTGGTACTTTAAGTACATTTTCATGCCAATACTTTTGTACTTTTACTCAAGTACATTTGGAATTCCGGACCTTTACTTGTAACGGAGTATTTCTATATTGCAGTATTAATACTTTACTTAAATAAATCATGTTAGTACTTTTTCCACCACTGGTATCTAGAGTAATAGACCTTTTGAAAGTAAAGGAAAGTACTTAGTAAAGTAACTAAGTACATTTACTCACATACTGTAATTGAATACAATTTCGCGGTATTTTTTACTGTAGAGTATTTTACATTTTCGGTACTTTTACTTCTACTCCACTGCATCTCAGAGGCAAATATTGTACTTTTTCTCCACTATAATTATTTGAAAATTTTACTTGCAGAAATAAATGATTACATTATAAAACATACATTAACCACTTTAGCCCTATTTTATAGGCTATTTGGAAATAGCCGATCGCGACGCGTTGTGAGCTTGTAGATCTGCTATTTTCAAACATTTTAGTACTCAAGTAAACTTTGAATTCCGGACTCTTACTTGTAACAGAGTACTTCTACATTCCAGTATTGATACTTTTACTTAAGTAAAACATTTGAGTACTTTTTTCCACTACTGGCGGAAACCATACAAGGCACCAACCTGCCCATCAGGAGCAGTTAGGGGTTCGGTGTCTTGCTCAAGGACAAGTTGACATGGAAAATCAGTCGCCAAAGGCAGCACAGCAGTTACACACAGTGAAATATAAATAGACACAAGACTTCACAGGACACACAGGTGATAAACACAGCACATAAAAAAAGGACTAAGAACCATAAAACACAATACAATATCAGAATACAATCTAAGAACCTGCAACTATAGGAGATGTTTTGTGCTCCATGATTTCGAATCAGTATCATATCCCAGAATGCATTGCATGTGAACAGGTGGAGTCATAAAAATAGGGTATATACCTAGATGCAGTGGTGGAAAAAGTACTCACATATTTTTCTTAAGTAAAAGTATCAATACTGCAGTTTAGAAATACTCTGTTACAATAAAAGTCCGGAAATCAAAACTTACTTGAGTAAAAGTACAAAAGTATTGGCATCGAAATATACTTAAAGTACCAAAAGTAAAAGTAGCGTACTCATTGTGCAGAATGTCCCATTTCACACGTTCAAAATGTATACAAATCTTTTGAAAATAGCAGATCTACAAGCTCGCAATGCGTCTCATTGCGACGCATTGTGAGCTTGTCGATCAGCTATTTTCAAATGGCCGAAATATATAGGGCTGAAGTGGTTAATGTATGTTTTTTTGATAATAATCAAAATCTACAAAGTAACTTGTAACTAAAGCTGTCAAATGATTGTAGTGGAGTAAAAGTACAATATTTGCCTCTGAGATGTAGGGGAGTAGAAGTAAAAACACTGAAAATTGGAAATACTCCAGTAAAAAAGATCCTCAAAAGTACAGTACTTGAGTAAATGTACTTAGTTACTTTACACCACTCCGTAGACACCTCCTTGGCTGCTGCTGTTCACTGGAGCGATGTGCCAATGCTGCTGCCCAGAGCCATATAAGGAGAGTTGCGTCACCTCCGTTCACTTCATTCTCTATTGGCGAATAGTGACAAAGGCCTGAACCGGAAGTTTACGGAATACACTGGAGTCTATGAGCGTTTGTCACTATTTCCAGTTACATGAACCACGTGACCGGTGCTGTTTTCTGCCCCCTAGTTGACGTAACTCTCTAATACAAGGCTCTGCTGCTGCCATATTGGTAGGGGCAAGCCACGCCTCCTAATGTATGTGCTGTATGTCTATTGGAGTCGGATGTCTCTCCACTATTAAAATCATCATAATTCATATGTCTATTGAAGCAGGAGGTTAAAATCATCATAACTCATGTATCTCTATTGAAGCACGAATTCATTGAATTCTCAACCGATTTTCGGGCCAAAACATGCAGCGGTGGCCAACTTTTATGATGGTGAGGGCCACTATATTTCCACACTCACTCCAGAGGGCCACATTGCTATTCTATGTCACATAAAAGTAGCAAAAATAGCCAATCTACAAGCTCAAAACTTGAGATTGTAGATCTGCAATTTTTGCTTTTTTAAAATTGGAATCCTGATTTATTTATTCTTTCGTTATTTTTTAATTGGAATCCTGAAAAGTATTTGATTTAAAATGCATTTAGTTATACTTATGTTAACTTTAAGATATTTTTGGGGGGGCTTTTTCTGCCTTTATTGATAGGAAAGTAGGCTGACAGGAAATGGGGAGAGAGATGGGGGGGGGGGGGAGGGGTGACACACAGCAAAGGTCGTCGGGATCGGGAGTCGAACCCGCGACACGCTGTCAAGCTGGATTATCAGCGTATGTGGTATGCTCATTTATTAGGAAGAGTCAGAAAGAGCAACAGCATACAGATCAGCATAGAAACAGGCCTCCTGGCCTGCTCCTGCAGCCCCTCGGGGCGCAAGCCTCCTGAAGTGTCATATGGAACACCTTTTATACACAAAGATGCTCTCCCTAAATGGAGATAAATATAAACAGGCTATACTAAGGTGCCGTTTACACGAGGACCGTCTCTACAGAAAACGGCAAAATAAAGTATCAGATGTGCCTTCCGTTTACACGGGAACGGTATTTGCGAGGCTTGAATCCGCAACAAAGTGAAACCACCTTCCAGGGTGGAAATCTTTGAAAACGCTCAACCTCGCGTCTCCATCTAAACGTGCAATACAGGGGAATCCGCAAAAGTGTGATGTTATGTCTCACGTAGGCTCTTGTCCAGAGCCGTAGAACCACTATTGCCAGACCCTGTGAGAGAAATAAGCAGCCAGTTCTATGAAAACAAGCCCAAAAGAAGTGACTAGGCTACATGAGCACTATACAGTACATTGGCTATTTGAAAATAGCAGATCTACAAGCTCACAAAGCGTTGCATTTGCGACACTTTGTGAGCTTGTAGATCGGCTATTTTCAAAAATATCTTGAAAAGAAAAAGTGAAATAATATTTGGTATATATATATGGTATACATATATATATATATATGTATGTTTGTAATTCAGAAGGGGGCTCTGACGAGAAATACAATAATTTGACATGCACATGTTTGAGGACTGTTTAAACAATAATAAAAATAAAAAAACGACCCATTAAAAACAAGCCCAAAAAAACGCAACGCGCAACTCCAGTCACACCGACACGCGCCACCTAGCCACCTGGCATGCAAACTACAGCGTTAGAACTCACTGGAGCGTCTCCATGTAGATGCGAAATAAAAAGTGACGACGGTACGGCACTTTGTCGTTTTCTGTTCTGATCGTCCTCGTCTAAACGTAGCCTAAGTGACAGTACCATAGAGCTGACTGGTTAAATTAGCAATGACCATGTATGGTATCACAGGACAAATTATATGCTGACACAGAGCATTATGTGGAAATAGACCTTTGTATCAGTTGTTGAATGACAGGAACAGGATCTGTGAAAAGAACCCTGCTGGCTACCCTTCTATGGCCCAAATAAAGATAGACATAAATGAATCATTTTACAGATTGGCATTATAGAATTTCCATTACAGTGCCTGGACTGCTAGGCCAGCGGGCGCCCTACTTATGTTAACTTTATGAAATTAAATACAAATATATTGGACGTAAAAAAGACAATAGCATTTTAATAGTAGTCATTAAGCTACTACTATAGACTGAAGTAATTCAAGCGGGTCATGTTTGCATGTTTGGAATTGTAACAGCTGAAATCAATAATATATCAGTATTCCGTATTAAGTGAAGGTGGGGGCATGCCCCTGGGCCGCCAGTTGCCCATGTATGCCTTAGATAGTAACAGTGATGTTACTAAAAAAAAAAAACATTGTCTCCACTTACGTAAATACAACTCAGGTATATTTCTTGCATATTGCCCTGGCCAATATGGTTGCATTTTGTAGCAGTGTGTAATACATAATGTATGTTGTTTACTGAGCATGTTGATTAAAGCATCATAATACTTAGGTATCCAGAAAGGCTCATTCATTTGCACCAGTTTTATCTTATCTCACAATTGTCTTAATATGGCAATACTTGCAATATACAACATAGTTTTAAAAGTTTGCTGAGTTTTGAAGCCAAATAAAACAGTGAAGTAAAACACTGTGTAAAACATGTAGAAATATATTGCTTTTGTTTAATGGATATAATTAAGGTCCCTCGCTGACCTACTCTGCTTTACACTGACAGTACTGATTGATTGATTGATTGATTGATTGATTATTGATTGACAGGATTGTGATTCTGTGTTCTGTTGCTGTCCTGTTGGTGGAGGGAGACCTGGACCCCAATGGTAAATACATGATCTATTGATTGATTGATTGATTGATTGATTGATTGATTGATTGATTGATTGATTGATTGATTGATTGTATTGACAGAATTCATAAACACATATTTGTACTTATCTGTGAGAAGGATAAAGCACAATAAACCTCCAGACCTGTCTGTCTCTGTCTCGTGCGTGCGTGCGTGCGTGCGTGCGTGCGTGCGTGCGTGCATGTGCGTGTGCGTGTGCGTGTGTGTGTGTGTGTGTGTGTGTGTGTGTGTGTGTCACATTTCTATGACATATGATGCATGATATAATATGACATTACATGATATCATGTGTAAAATGATGTAATATTCCATGACATATTACATATAACACACTGTAAATGATACAGGCTATTACATGATAGAGATGACATATAAGGTTTACAATAGGATGTGATAGATAAGATATATCATAATTGATATGATATAAGATTATTTGTGTTTGTGTTTTCAGATGCAGCGATACAAACAGTGTCTACAGGTAAACATTCACCTTATCAATTCATATTGATACAGACTAATGACTGCCATAAATATTTATCTAGATTAATATCAAACACTTTACTTGGAGAACCATGTTGAATGTACAGGACACACAGACACAAAATACTGATATATCTATATAATTATCTCAAAATAAAACTTATATGAAGTAAAATAACTGATGGGGGGGATTAATGGACTCCACGGGCCCAATTATTCAGAAAACCCCAGACCACAGAAAATCCACTGAATGTTCAAAGAAAAAAAACAAATACAAAATAGAAATTTGATGTCATGAAAGCTTTAACACTTAAAATGGCCAAAACGTGTTGACAATAATATTGTTCTGATCAGCGCAATATAGGACTAGATTTTCGGGGCCGCCATGAATAAAGCACTGTCTGTCTGTCTGTCTGTCTGTCTGTCTGTCTCTCTCGCTCTCTGTCTGTCTGTCTGTCTGTCTGTCTGTCTGTCTGTCTGTCTGTCTGTCTGTCTGTCTGTCTGTCTGTCTGTCTGTCTGTCTGTCTGTGTGTTTGTCTTGTTCAGCAGTAAAATGACACTACAGTTTTCCATTGTCTTTTTCTCTGTCAGATAAAGACTCAACGTCTGATGAAGCTCCGACAGGTAAGAAACCCTCCTGCTGGTTCAAATTAAACCCTCCTGATGTTTTAAATAACTTAAATGGGGTATTTCACTTTAAAACACTTCTGGTGTTATTTTGATCTACTCAGGCCACGCTGGGCGAAACTTATAGCCTGTTGAGTGTCTAAACAGAAGTAGTGGAGTTTGGCGGACACTCTCTGCATTAGGTCGTGACCAGGCTTCTCTCAGGCTTCTGTGTCCACTAGAGCTCGTCATGGGTCCAAAATGACGGACCCGAACCCTAATGAATGAATGAATGAATTGTATTTGTAGCGCTTTTCCAAACATAGTTACATTACAGACATGTTAAAAACAGAGAAAATAAAATCATTAAAACAGCATTTGTAGTCAGCCGATACAACAGGTTAAGCAATCAGAGCTGACCTAAGCACATGTCCTTGGCAAAAACACTTAACATACAGAAGTGTTTTCAAAAGCGATTTAAAAGAGGACCCGCTCATTTTATTCCTTGAGTCCCATTTTATCAGATGCCTATATATAAACCTATATAAACCTATTGAACTTCAAACTTCATTTTAACCTTGCTTATTGTCCTTTTAATGCGTGAGGGGGCTGTGTTTTCATTTTTGTATGTAAATGATATTAAAAACACGGCCCGCTCACGCATTGTTAAGGAGTCTAACATGATTAAAACAGAGTTTTGTCTGTTGGGTGCAGACAAAAGCCAGAGTAGACGTTAAAATGACCCAATAAGTGTATTAAATTACAAATCCTGACTGTTTAACCCATTAAGACCTGAGGGCGATTCTATGAAGGCCTTCTAAATCAGATGTTCAAAATAGCAGATGTAGGCCTACAAGTTCGCAGATCTGCTATTTTTGAATAGCCAACGCAGAAATCTAATCTGAAGGTCACCGGTTTGACTCCTATTCCACCCAGTAGAGATGTCAAAGTGTCCCTGAGCAAGACACTTAACCCCTAACCGAGCGCTCATCTTGACCATCTGAGCAGCCACCAGCTGGGTGAAGCTGAAACTTTTAAGTTAAACTATAGGCTATTTTACGGTGTGATAAATCATGTAATCCTGTGTGTGTTGTTCCTACAGAGAGTATGAACGCTGTTTCTCCCGACCAGCCTGGTAAGACTCCAGCCTGATCTTACTCTTATTATAAGCAATAACATAATATTACCTGTGGTGGAAAGTAACTATGTACTTGTACTCAAGTACTGTACTTAAGTCCAATTTTCAGTACTTTTACTTGTACTCCACTACATCTCAGAGGTAAATATTGAACTTTTATTTGAAAACTTTAGTTACTAGTTACTTTGTAGACTGGTTACTTTTTTAGCTATCTGCTATTTTCAAAATATTTTTTATACATTTGAAAACTTGAAATGGGACATTCTGCATGATGAGTAATTTCTGCTTTTTGTACTTTAAGTACATTTTTATATCAATACTTGTGTGCTTTTACTCACCTTTACTTAAATTTTAAAAAAGTACTTTTTCCACCACTGAATATTACCCATTGATTTATTATGGTATAGATTATTAACCCTTGATCTGTCTGGTTAATTCATCGATTCATTTTATCTGGATTGTTAATCATTGATTTATTATGGGATGGATTAGTAAGTAATGGAGGAATGTGTGTGCATGCAAACGGCACTCGTTCACGTTTGACTGTTTATTCTATGTAAGGTTGCCACCTACTGGCCACATTCAGATATTACATACATAGTACAAGTGTTTGTTTTTATGACAGACAGTGTTTTTTCTGTGTTTCAGATGGACCACAGGATTATGGAGTAGGACCCATAGGTAAGACTGTCTGTCTGTCTGTCTGTCTGTCTGTCTGTCTGTCTGTCTACAAGCTCACAACGCGTCGCATCGCGACATGTTGTGAGCTTGTAGATCTGCTATTTTCAAACATTTTAGTACTTTTACTTTTGGTACTTTAAGTATATTTTGATGCCAATACTTTTGTACTGTTACTCAAGTAACATTTTGAACACAGGCCTTTTACTTGTAAACAGAGTTCCTCTACATTGTGGTATTGCTACTTTAATACGTAATTATAAGTAATATATCTGAGTACTTCTTCCACCACTGGCTATCAATCATCTCAACCAATCATCATTGGTAGAGAACATTGGTACATCCATTATGTGTCTCCTTTGTTTAAAGTTTGATTGAAAATTAAACATATTACAGAACATTAATGTTCTTTTGTAATATTAGTGATTTCAGGTGGTTCTGACTGCATCCTGAAACAGTAAAGCTTTCCAGAGCAGATATGACACTCAGCTCTTTAACTGCCAGTATATACATTAATAAACTCACCCACTGCAGCGATTTTTGTGTTTTAGTAGTAGTAGTCACAGAATATTTATCTCCTGTATGATCGATCCCCTGATGGTTGCTAATCACTGAGGGTTTCACTGTGTGGTTTCACAAATGTCAACGAAGTCATCGCAACCTCGTTGACATTTGTTGTCCGCCATTGAAAATAACATGTCTCGACCAAAAATACATAGTAAAAAAGAAATAGATAAGAAAAGGTTCTGTGTGCCATGTGGACCAAGTACCAATTGACTCGAAAACGCGTCCATCGCAGTAAAAGAGTGTTAACATGCTGCTAATTTGTTTACAGGTTGTATACTAAATTAGCAACACAAGTATACTCGAGTATACTCTACACACATTGAGTCTGCACTTGTCATATGATATGTGCTATATAAATAAATGTGACTTGACTTGACTCTATAGTATAGACTAGAGTATACTAATTATAGAGTATTCATACTATAGAGTATACTCTATACCAGTGCTTCCCAAAAGGTGTGCCAAGACACACTGTAACGTCCAGGTGTGTCTTAGGATTGATAAATAAATACAACTATACACAAAGTTAAGAATATTTCCCCCCATTACTATACGTGTATAATACTTTGTGCACACTTGTTTCCCAATACAGGGGCAAATTCTATCCTAAAAAAAAAATGTAACCACATTCAACCAGGAATGCCTATAGGTTATTACCTATATATTATTTAATTGTTCACACATTTAGAAAAATACAATGGTAGACTCTATAGCATTAGTCTTTAGAATTGTTTTTGATGTAGCCTTTAGCCATGTTTCCTAACTAATCCGTGTGCTGCTGTTTCAGACACCAGTAGCACCAGCACAGAAACTGGAGCAAATGGTGAGTCCATAACACTGTCATTCATTCATGTATTCACCCATTTACTGTCATTCATTCATGTGTTCACCCATTCACTGTCATTCATTCATGTATTCACCCATTCACTGTCATTCATTCATGTATTCACCCATTCTCTGTCATTCATTCATGTATTCACCCATGCACTGTCATTCGTTCATGTATTCACCCATTCACTGTCATGCGTTCATGTATTCACCTATTCACTGTCATTCGTTCATGTATTCACCCATTCACTGTCATGCATTCATGTATTCACCCATTCACTGTCATTCATTCATGCATTCAATTCAATTCAATTCAATTCAATTCAATTCAATTCAATTCAATTCAATTCAATTCAATTCAATTCAATTCAATTTTATTAAAGTGTCAAATCACAACAAGTTGTCTCAAGACACTTTACATGTAGAGCAGAGACCCAACAGTCCCACCCTGAGCAAGCAATTTTGCGACAATGGCAACGAAAAACTCCCCCTTAACTGGAAGAAATGTCAGGCAGACCCTAGGCTCTAGGGTGGGGGCCTTCTGCCTCAACTGTGTCGGGGGAAAAGAAGAGAGAGAGAGGGAGAGACAGAGACAGAGGAGAGACAGAGAGAGATACAAGTAGTAACAATAACAATAATAGCAAATATAATAGTGTAAGATAGTATATGATAATATAATATAGTACAACAATAATGTTTATACAGTATATAATGGTATAATATAAGAATGTTAAGATAATATATAGTATAGCGGTATAGTGTAATGTAATAGAAATCCACGGTCGTGCTCCATGGAGAGGCCCGGACCGCAGTCACACTCTTGATCTGCAACTGGGGGTCCGTAATAACAGTCCATGGAACTGCGAAGTGGGAGATAAAAGAAACTCCAGGGAGCGGGTCCCCGGATGTGGAATTAGTGGCAGGCCTTACTGCAGTGTGAGTCCGTACAGTGTTAATTACAATTGCACCCGTGGGACACAAACCCACACAACCAAAGGGAGGAGGAGAAGAGAGAGGACGAGAGGAGAGAGGGAGGGGATGTAAGGATGGGGGGTGGGGAAGGAGGGAAGTGGGACGGAGAGGGGAGGGACCCACCCATTCACTGTCATTCATTAATGTATTCACCCATTCACTGTCATTCATTCATGTATTCACCCATTCACTGCCACAAAATGGTATATGTATTTGGCCGCGGACCCCCCATCTGAAAATGTTTTGTGCCAGGGACCCCCAGAAGAGAAAATTTGTGTTTAAAAAATGCTAAATTATTCAACATTTTTCGAACGCTTTCAAGATTTTTCAAAACTGTTCAAATATAGCAGATGTACGAGCTCACGCTAGATCTGCTATTTTTTGAATAGCCAACGCTGAAATATAAAATGACACAGATGCTTTTTCCGGTTTTAATGGGTTAATTTCACAATTCTCTCTTTATTTTTTTTAGCCCCAGCAGCCAATGAAGTGATTGCAGTAGGTGAGTATTTTGTGTAAGTGCGTGTGCGTGTGCGTGTGCGTGTGTGTGGAGTGGGGAGAGGGGGAGTCATGAAAAAACTATCCACAAAGGTACTTCCTGGCAAACGATTGTGGGCATTTTCCCAGAAGATAAGCTCTTACATTACCTTAAAAAAACAAACATTTAGTAGTGGAATGCATAGCTCTCTGAGGAGACACCTGCAGATTTTATATTAAAACAGAATATAATTGTGTTGTGGAATGTGTGGCTTAAATCCACTGAGGACAAACCTGTAGCTTCTATATTCCAAGGCTGATCAGCTGTCACTGTCAGCACTTTCTAATCAGACCACAGATGTCATCACTCCAAGCTGATTGAGCAGGTGAACTGATACATATAGTACAGAACCTCCCTTCATACTACTACTACTACTACTACTACTACTAGTAGTAGTAGTAGTAGTAGTAGCAGTAGTAGTAGTAGTAGTAGTAGTATTAAACTGGCACATACATAGCTCCAATCGGAACCTCTCCTCCACTGCCGCTTTGAGATGAGGTTCCACGCAGCTCGGTGCCGTTTGAGCAGGATATTTTAGAATATTTTCCACTATGCATGATTCTTTTTTTTTATTTTTTTTTATATCCCACTATTTTGTAACCCCTATTTTTTCACCCTAGTGCCAATGCCTAAGCGTGTAATCCTGGGCACTACCTTCCCTCTGCCAACCTAGGGAGGCCAGGGCCGAGCTCATGCCTCCTTCAATGCATGAGAGCCGTCTGACCTTCTTATCACCTGACAGGGGAGAGTTTCCCTGGTTGGACGTAGCGCGTGGAAGGAACACGTTATTCTAACCAGTTCCCTTCCCCTCCATCAGGTGCCCCGGCTGGCCAGGGGGAGGCAGTATAGTGACCAGGATTACTGCATGTTTTTTGTGAGGGTACCTACCCTAGGAGACACGGGGAGAACATGCAAACTCCACACAGAAAAGCCCTTTCGCCAACCCCACCTAGGGTGTGGGCACTGATGACGCGGAGGAGAGAACACGCCCCCAGCGCCCACAGCGTCCCCTGCGGGAATCGAACCCAGGACCTTCTAGCTGTGAGGCGACAGCGCTACCGACTGCGCCACCGTGCCCCCACTATGCATGATTCTTACCATTTTCCGCACATCGTATCCAAAAAGTGAAAAGTGGAAAAGCGGAAATGAAAAATCGGGTTGAAACAAGCATTTATATCTCTTAAAATGTCAGCATGTGGCCAGTCAATCCCCGTAAGATTGCTTTGGGAAACATGGCCAGTGCCACAGGCTGACATTTTAAGCGATTTTTCTTTGCCGCTAAATTTTTCTTTGCCGCTAGAAGTTAAAACATCTGAGAGCAAGAGGGACGACCTTTACTTTTTGGGTACGATGTGCGGAAAAGGGTAAGAATCATTCATAGTGGAAAATATTCTAAAATGTCCTGCTCAAACGGCACTGAGCTGCGTGGAACCTCATCTCGAAGCGTGTGTGTGTGTGTGTGTGTGTGTGTGTGTGTGTGTGTGCGCGGGTGATTCAGGTTATGTGTAATTGTCAAACATTCCGTTGTGACAAAGTGCGTCAAACAAAACTTGTTTCTCAAGAAATTATTTCGTAGAACACATCGACAAAACAACTCTCAAAAGGTCTCAGAGTATGACACTATACGCTTATGTATATATACTGTATATGAATAGTGTCAAAACTTGGTTCATAAGAAAACCCTACTCTACTCTGACTTATTATTTCACTATAACTGTAGGACACAGTGCTGAATACTGATCATTAGGCGATGGTTTCAACCAGCTTACATACAACTTGTGTTTTGTGAGCAATGGGATTGGTCATTTACCCATCATCTTCCTTGTCTGTATTGCAATCCATCATATGAGTTAATAGAAGCTAGGAGAAGTACTTGTGATGTTGCTTCAAATCACACTCTGCTTAACTGCTTCAATGTTTTCACCTTCAATGTGATGATAGAGTACAGTCTAAACCAATCAACCTGTTCTTTATCTAAACTATTTGATTGGGTAAACTTACAATTAGGAACGAGTGTACCATTCAATAAACAATAATAATGTATGCAACACAAAAAAAATACTCAATATGCTTGGACTGGTGGCAACCCTACCGTCAGTAATAAAATAATTTAAACTATTTAAATTAATCCAAGTCACGTTTGGTGTGTGTGTGTGTGTGTGTGTGTGTGCGTGCGTGCGTGCGTGCGTGCGTGCGTGCGTGCGTGCGTGCGTGCGTGTGTGTGTGTGTGTGTGTGTGTGTGTAGATACACCTGCTGCTGCTGCTAACAGTGTTGAAGATCAAGATGGTGAGACCAAACAACTTCACTACACAACAGAACACTACACATCACTAACATTACATGAACGTTTTGTAGTAAAGGTATTGCTATTGGAAACATTGTCAAAACAAGGTGTTTTTTTTAAGGCCAAGGCCTAGTCCTCAGAATAATGTGTTGTCATGATGCAGATTTAACAATATATATAGTTGTGAATATTCAAAACTATCAATACTAGCTTTCATTAATAAGAAAAACAATAAACGGGTTGTGGGCCGTGGTGGAAAAATTACTCAAATATTTCAAGTAGCCCACTCATTCATACAAGTAAAAGTCTGGAATTCAAAATTGACTTGAGTAAAAGCACAAAAGTATTGGTATCAAAATGTACTCAAAGTACCTATTTTTTGAAAATAGCAGATCTACAACTGTGAGCTTGTAGATCGGCTATTTTCAAATAGCCTAGGTATATAATAGGGCTAAAGTGTTTAACGTATGTTTTATAATGTAATAATTTATATCTGCAAAGTAACTAGTAACTAAAGTTTTCAAATACTTGTAGTGGAGTAAAATAACAATATTTGCCTCTGAGATGTAGTGGAGTAGAAGTAAAAGTACTGAAAACTGGAAATACTCCAGTAAAGTAAAAGTACCTCAAAATTGTACTTAAGTACAGTACTTGAGTAAATGTACTTAGTTACTTTACACACTGGTTGTGAATATTAAAAACTATCAATACCAGCTTTCATTAATAAGTCAAAACAATAAACAGGCTTGGTTGGGGTCTTGTGTAGTGGAAAGCCTTCGTGCCGTGGTGAGGTTTGATTGACACATACTAGTTTTGATTGACACATATCAGACAAACACCAAGCCACAATGGCTGCGGTTACATGGACATCATGTACGTATTCATTCAGAATGAACTCATTCCGAATAGAGATTCATAGCATGTTCCACACCTGAATAAAAGTATTCCTCGTTTACATGACCCAAAGCATTAATTTGGAATATAACTTTTGACATGCGCAAAGTGGTTCCCGCCCACGCCCGGGCATGGACCAGGGGCCGCCTGGCTCCCCTACCCGGGGCGGAGCTTCCCCTGGTGGGCATGGGAGGAGGTAATAGCCCCCTTGTGCCTCCGCGGCGGAGGTCTGTCGGTCGTAGGCAGGCCGGGAAGCAACGCACCGACTCCTGGCCAGGCAGCGGTGTATGCGGCGCAAGCCTGCGTTCCTTTGTTATTGCCGTATTAATGCGAAAGTAGCAGATCTACAAGTTCAGACCAGTTTCTTTTTTTTGTATTGGTACCAGACACGGTAAAACTTAGGCTAGCCTACACTACTTGTCACATTTCTCATGTAGGCTACCTTAATTTTATTTAAACAAAAAACTGACTGAATAGATTCTTTTGATTATAAGTTCCCGTTTCATGTCAAGGACAGATAAAGATTGTTCCTCCATCACAGGCTAAGATACTTGGAGCATCCGTTCTCCTGGACAAGTCTGGGCTTAACCATTACAGGCTTATTAAAAGATGCTATAGAATAGAATCATTCATTTTATCCTGCAGGAGCGAGCGCTTCTCAGCACCAACCGTGGCCGAATTAGAGATTTTATAGGTAATTTTTGGCCAATTCTGACAGCACTACTAAGCACGGACATGTGCAAAAGAATGCATGTATTCCAAACAGAGAGGAGTGTTCGGAATAAAGTGTTTATATAGTAAATTCCGATTGGTATACCGATTCAAACGGTACATACCACCCCTCCAAACCCGAATGACAATTTATTCGTGTCAGACTGGAATGGAATATTCTATTCCAATTGAGGTGTTTACATGAGCATTTCTATTCTGAATAAATGCATTCATTCATTCATTCCGAATATAAGTGGAATAAAACTGTCCATGTAAACGCAGCCACTGTGAGAGAAAAGGATTGAAAGAGGATGCAGCATGAACAACCTCCACCTTGTTACTGATCAACCTCCACCTTGTTACTGATCAACCTCCACCTTGTTTCTGATCAAGCCATTGTTCTCGCGTTAATACAAAATAAATATAATTATGTATATAAAAAATATGATGTCACTGGTAGACATAGGGTTTCTGAAGTGTCCACATCCCTCCTGAGACACAGACTGAGTAGAAATAAATGACACAATTTTATCAGGAGCATTAGTGAGGATCTACATCTATTATGAAGAGAAGAGAAAATGGGTGAAGTCGTTCTTTAATGATGAATCCTGAAGAGTGAGTTTGTCATGTGTGTGTGTTGTCTTCACAGAGGACGAGAGCCCAGACTCTGACGAAGTGGACAGGAAGAAGTTCGCTCCTCGTTCAGCGGCCAAACCTCAGCCCCCTCAGCCCATCATACCCCAGCCTGTGGTACCCCATCCCGTGGTACCCCAGCCCATCATGGCCAAGCCTGTGGTCCCCATCATACCTCAGCCCAGGGCAGCGCCTGTACGGAGCAGATCTTCCAAACGGAGAAGCAGGACTAACCGCCGACAGATCTAAGAAAACACAAGAGAAACGCTCACACACAGAGACACCACACGTATGTACACACACGTAAGCACGCACACATGCACGCATGCACGCATGTACGCACACACACACGCACGCACGCACGTGTGCTCTTTTAACACATTGAGTACCGAGGACGTAGATCTACGTCGTCTCAAATCCAACCGTCACACTCTAGCTCAGATTTTTTTTTCTTATGGTGAAAACCAGCCATTTTCAACTGGCGATCGCTTCAAAATGGCCGATTTACATCCGTGTGCATGTTTTGGCTTCTGTGGCTGTCCAAAGATCGTCAAAACGCGGTCAAAACGCTGGCACTCTGAGGATGATTTGGATGCATAGTACCTGGCACTCAATGTGTTCAGAGCACTGACGCCTATAACAACCCACATCAGACCAGACCAACTTTTTCGTTTCTACAACCTCCATAACGCTGAGAGTGTACAAATGCATTTGCACACTCTCAGAGTTACATATCTGTAAGGGACCATTTTGTTCCATTATAGATCTGTAAGGGTCCATTTGGTTCCATTTGCACACGCTCAGAGTTACAGATCTGTAAGGGTCCATTTGGTTCCATTTGTACACTCTCAGAGTTACAGATCCGTAAGGGTCCATTTGGTTCCATTTGTACACGCTCAGAGTTACAGACCTGTAAGGGTCCATTTGGAACCCCCTCAGGATCCTTGAGGGTCCCTGGACCCCACTTTGCGAACCATTGTACTGGTCCAGACCAGATTAGACCAGTTCAGACCAGATTAGACAGTCCAAATCAGACCATTACACAGCAGACATGCAAACCTACTCTTCAGCGCTATGTGTTATTATAGTATACTGATACAAGCTCATAGTTGTACTTAGTAACTAATGTACACATTGTTTTTAACAGTTGCGCAACACGGCCTAATCTTATTTTTTTCTTAATTTATATGTCTGGTTAATGTAACGGTTGTATTAATTAAAGGGATACTTCACTTTCACATAAAATAAACATTAAAAAAAAAAAATTTTAAAAAAAATGAAAGAAGTTATGGCAAAATAAAGGCCCCCTCACACATTAGTAGGACACTCTAATGCGTGAGGGGGCCATGAATTTTCCATTACTTTTTTCATTTATTTTTAATATATTTTTTAAATGTTTATTTTATGTGAAAGTGAAGTATCCATTTAAGCTCTTATTGTTAACTGTAGCATCCCGCCAGGCAGTTTATTTCACTACTTTAGCCACTAGGGGGTGCTGTTTAATTAAGAACTGCATCAAAAATCACAATCTAACCTCTGACCTCACACACGCACACACACGCGCACACACGTGTGCGCACACACACACACACACACACACACACACACACACACACACACACACACACACACACACACACACACACACGCACACACACTGTATTTACTATACTAAGTTGTGAGGACATGTGAGGACAATATAGTGAGGCAAATATGTTTTACCCTATACCTAAAGCTGAATATAGCCGATCTACAAGCTCACAAGCTTGTAGATCGGTTTATTTATTTATTGCTTTTTAACCATAAAACGACACTTCCTCTTGTGAGGACCAGGAAAAAAACGTCTATTTCTCTAATTCTACTATGCTAGTGGGGACCTTTGGCCCTCACAAGTATGCAGTGGTGGAAAAGGTACTCACATTTTCTCCTTAAGTAAAAGTATCAATACTGCAATGTAGAAGTACTCTCTGTTACAAGTAAAAGTCCAGAATTCAAAATGTACTTGGGTAAAAGTACAACAGTATTGTTATCAAAATGTATTTAAAGTACCAACAGTAGAAAGTACTCATTATGCAGAATGTCCCATTTCACAAGTTTTCAAATGTATACAATTTATTAAATCATTTGAAAATAAAAGATCTACAAGCTCACAATGCGTCGTATCGTGACGCATTGTGAGCTTGTGGATCTGCTAACTAATAGATCATCTATTTAACCAGACTTCAGACCGAACCAATAGAACAAAGTCTCTCTCTCCTCTGTCTGACCGCATGTCTCTCGTCCCTTTCCAGGCAGTCGCTGATCGGAGGAGGACGACACAGCTCTCTAGAAATCAGATACCTGATTTATATTCCATAACCTCACCACAGTGTTCCAGTAAACACCCAGTATTCAACAATGTGTATTAAAGACAAGTAAAGTTTGATATTAACCTCTTGTTACTTCCTGTATTGTTTCTCAATAAACTTTCCTCTAAGCAACGTTACAAACAGTTCTGTTTCCTTTCTTTGAAAGTACTCAATGTTTTTACTTAATAAGTAAAAGTATCAATACTGCAATGTAGAAATACATAAAAGTCCGGAATTCTACATTTACTTGAGTAAAAGTACAAATGTATTGGCGCAACGCGTTGTGAGCTTGTAGATCTGTTATTTTCAAATAGCAGAAATATGTATAGAGTTTAAAGGAGTAGTTCACCCAAATAAATACTTATTTTCTATCAATTGTACACTCCATGAAGCCTTGAATTCATGATTTTTTTGGGGTTTTTGTCGCATTCCTAAGCTAATAATTTGATTCCCGTCTCCTACCGGCTAATGTATCCGGTAGGAGACACAAAGTAGATTATTTGTGTCTCCTACCGGAAATACACCCGGTCATCAAATTGCAACGCGTTGTGAGCTTGTAGATCTGCTATTTTCAAACATTTTTGTGCTTTTACTTTTGGTACTTTAAGTATATTTTGATGCCAATACTTTAGTACTTTTACTCAAGAACATTTTGAATTCAAGGCTTCATGGGGTGTGCATAGAAAATAAGTAATTTTTTGGATGAACTCCTCCTTTAGGGCGCGCTCGCGCGCAACGCGTTGTGAGCTTGTAGATCTGCTATTTTCAAACATTTTTGTACTTTTACTTTTGGTACTTTAAGTATATTTTGATGCCAATACGTTTGTACTTTTACTCAAGAACATTTTGAACACAGGCCTTTTACTTGTAACAGAGTATTTCTACATTGCAGTATTGATACTTTTACTAAAGTAAAACATTTCAGTACTTTTTCCACCACTGCTACCTTCATTTCAAGGAGTTCATAGTCAATTTGGTTGGTGTTGTTGTTGCTGCTGCTGCTGCATTAAAAGAGTCCACTAGATGGTGCTATTACTTCTTTTGTAGTACATCACATCCCATGGGGGAACTTCAGTTTTCAGCTTCACCCAGCTGCAGTGGTGGAAAAAGTACTCACATGTTTTACTTACGTAAAAGTATCAATACTGCAATGTAGAAATATTCTGTTAGGGCGCGCTCCCACCAAGAGTTGGCTGGCCGCTGTTTGCAGAATCTGCCAATGCATTGTCAATGCAAATGCGTTGATTCACGCAAGAGCAGATTTTTCCGCTAGTCGCGCAGACCTTGCGTTTATCTGCTCTCCGCGACTAAGCATAAAACTGCTGGAGGCAGGCGCTGATTTTCTCCCTCTGTCCAATCGGGTGAGTGGAAGGCGGACTGTCTCAAGACTCAGGAAGCAACATGGTGCTCAAGGCAGCAGGCAGTGCGGGCTACGGGGAGGGTCCTGAAAGTGAGTGACAGGCGCGACACTCCCGTTTTTTAGAATCCGCTGGCTGCAAAAAACTGTGGCCGCGCACAACCTGCGTTTAACAGCGGCCAGCCAACTCTTGGTGGGAGCGCGCCCTTACAAATAAAATTCCGGAATTCAAAATGTACTTGAGTATAAGTACAAAAGTATTCAAAATGTACTGAAAGTACCAAAAGTAAAAGTACTCATTATGCAGAATGTCTTGACATGAAAAAGTTTGAGAACCACTGATATATATAGCAACATAAGTTTTTTTTAATTTTTTATAACTTAGGATTTAGAAGACATTTTTAGAATATCCCAAAAGCAAAGATTTTAGTTAAAAATGTTCGCTTTAAAAAAACATGTATATTCAAAGTTTTGCAAAAAAATTCACGATCTTTCCCCCCAAAAATAGCAGATCTACAAGCTCATAGCACGGCACTCGGTGCCGCGCTATGAGCTTGTAGATTTGCTATTTTTGAATAGCCAAAGTATGAAATAATGGTTAAAGAGGTTACACAGATGCTAGTATTGATGATTTATTGTACTGTATAGTATTGTATGTCTTTGTATGTCTTGATGAATTGAATACACATGTGACCACAATGGAACAAGCCCTCAGGGCTCTTTGTGTTATCCTTTTAGCATTAGGCCTACTGTATACCTGCATCTCTGTACTTTTTGCAAACTGTTAATAAAGTATTCAATCAATCAATCAATCAATCAATCAATCAATCAATCAATCAATCAATCAATCAATCAATCAATCAATCAATCAATCAATCAATCAATCAATCAATCAATAAATCAATCAATCAATCAATCCACCTCAGGTATGTAAACAAACTCTCTCTATAAACAAACTCTTTCTCTCTCTCTCTCTCTCTCTCTCTCTCTCTCTCTCTCTCTCTCTCTCTCTCTCTCTCTCTCTCTCTCTCTCCCCTCTCCCTCTCCCTCTCTGGTAGCAGCAGCACAGAGTGGCACCATACACATACACAACATTATTTCTTGGTGTATTAGTGGGAAGACAAACCCTGTTGAAATACAGACCACTGTGCACCATAAATGGATGGACTAAAACAACTGATAAACCTCCTGCTATCATCCAATCTAGTGTGAAAAGTGAGCTACTGTACAGTCACTTCTTGAGATTAAAGATCATTTGTAGCAGCGAGTCTGAATATGGACCCATGATGTGAGTGTTTTAGTTCAAGCCTTGTACTTGATCAAGGGCTTACCCAGAGTCCAAGAGATGGACTCCCCCTAGTGGTCAATCATATGTATTATCTACTGCATTCCATTCTCTATTCAAGCACAAGTAAACCCCGGCAAATATACTCTGTGTGGAAAAAATACTACATTTCTTTGACATAGTCTGTGGACCACTGGTGGTCTGTGAAGGTATTGCATATTGCTTATTTATCTTTCATTTTTCTTCCATGGAACAGTGCACTAAATGACCTGGTGACCTTTGATGAAGCGTCAATGACGTCAAAGTCTGAGTTCTAGAAATTCCACGGAAAAAGGGAGTTAAATTCTCAAGAAGGGGAAGATGTACCTGATTGCCATGGTTGAGGCAACATTATAAGGAAATGAGGCCCAATCTGCCCATATAATCGCAGGTGTCTGCTCACTCACACTCGACATACAAATCAGTGTATGGAAGAGGATGGAATAAGGGTATAACCGTGTGATAGGAATAGATCGGTGGTTCTCAGCCTTTTTTTTTAAAGCTCTGAATCACTCGTATATTCCAGTTAATTAATGCTTGGCCTCGATATAATTAGTTGCACGTAGTATCGTGCAACTAATTAAATCAGTCATTATGTAATTTCAAGCTTTTTCTCCCACACCACATATATTAATTGTCTCCGCCGTATAGGTGGAGAGTATGTATTCGCTTCGTCCCGCCGTGTGTGAGCATGGCCCCTAGCCAAGCTAACATTGGTCAAGCTCCACGTGACACGCGTCTATATGTTGACACCAATGCCTTTGATTGGCTAGAGGTACGCATGACGAAATAAAATCCTATAAATAGGTGTGTCACTTCAAAAAGCCGTTTACGTTTTTGAAGTGAGGTAAGACAGGATCAATCAGTCTTGATTGGAACAGTACCTTCCAGTCCAAATCACCCGTCCGTGCGTGTGTGTGTCCCTCTGAGAACACCTAACATTGGTCAAGCAAAGGCGCAGAAGGCCAAAGCTAAGAAAGCATACTCATCTACAACAGTAACACAGAAGAGGACTATAGAGTTGAATTGATCCCACAACAAGGCCGAAGTCTTAATACTATAACAATTGGCCACCTTGATCAAATACATTATGTAGCACTAGAGAAAACTGACATAGATCAAACACACCAATCAACTGCTGAAACTGTTCAAGACAATGAAGATGAAGAAGACAGACAAGTATTTGAACAAACCAGTCAATGACTCCCATATGTTTGCTATGATATAGTAACATGTTCTATTTTACGTAAAAATTAGAACATTCCTAGAGAACTATGGTTAAAGATAGGGTAGGTGATTTCATTTGATTAAAATAGCACGGGTCTGCTGGCGGAGACTTGTGCTCCGAGGAGCACATTTTCTAGTTCAAATATGTTCTTACATTTGTTCAATATTATTTAATAGTATTAAATAGTATTTAATTTAAAAAAATACATTTAAACATATTAATACATTTAAAAAAGGTATTTTATTTATATATTTACGTTAAAACATTTTCCCATGGACCACTAGTAGTCTGGCGGACCGTTGGTTGTGCAACAGTGGGATTCATAGACATTGGTTGCATATCGAGTGTTACCTAAAAAAACCTAATCATAGACCCTCCATATCCCCTCCCAACAGTGGTCCCCAGGTTGATTTTTAGTCAGCTCATAGCTTGGCACCGAGTGCCACGCTATGAGCTTGTAAATCTGTAATTTTAAAAAAATCTTGAAAATGTCTGCAAATCTTTGAATATATGTGTTTTTTTAAAGCGAACATTTATAATTCAAATCTTTGCTTCATTGGGGTCCCTGGAACAAAACATTTCGAGATGGAGGTCCGCGGCCAAATTCATATCAAAAAATGGTTTCTAAATCCTAACAGTAATTACAGTGGTGCTCCAACTTGTCCATGTCAAGGACCACCCAAAATGATATGCATGCAGACCCCATCTCAAAATATGTTGTTCCAGGGACGCACCAGAAGCAAAGGTTTCAGTTAAAGATGTTCGCTTGAAAAGATATATACATTCAAAGATTTGCAAAACATTTCAAGACTTTTCAAAACATTGCCAAATAAATCCAAAAATGACACAGATGCGTTCCCGGTCTTTATGGGTTAAAATATCTCGGGGGCCTGGACTGCTTCAATGGAACAGGATCCGAAGGTCCGGAGGGCACTTGCCTGGAAGGCCCTACATAGGATGAGAAGAGTGTGGACATCTGACCTCAAGAGGCGGCTGTTTGTAGCCCTACAGTGGAGTCAGTGCTGCTTGGGGCCGAGATATGGACACTCACTGGCAGCGTCTTCACAAGAACGCTACGAATGGCGCTAGGTGTCACATGAGAGGACCACATCAGAAACCTGGACCTCCACGAGGATCTACTGTACCACGGGTCACAGACATGGTCAGAGAGAAAAGGATGAAGCTGGCTGGTCACTATGTCACCAGGAACTATAGTGGCAAGCAAACTGACACTGTAGGAGCGGACCCAGGGCAAATACCAGATGGCAGATCTACAAGCATCACAATGCGATGCGTTGTGAGCTTGTAGATCGGCTATTTTCACTACTTATTAAGTACTTTTCTTTTTCATGTTTGGGGTCATTTTAACGTCTATTCAGACTTTTGGGAGCACCCCAGACAGTTTTTAAGTTGCTTCATTCAGTATTTAGACATTTGATATTCATTTTAACAGACACGCCCCCTTCCTAGACAAACCCATTGTAAGTTCTAACTCCATTTTAACCATGTAGATTCATTGAAAACACCCGTCCTTGGTTCTGATGACTGATATTGTCCTTCTAATACGTGAGGGACCTCTGTTTTTTCAATTACGTTTTTCATTTATTGTAGAAAAGAGTCAACCTAGTCAGAAACAGCAACCCTCCCCCTGGCCTATTCCCATTGATTGGCTCCACCCACCTCACCTGTCACCTCACCTGTCTTCACTTCCAACTCATTAGAGGCCTGCTATAAATACTGCTTGAGTGCCTGTCCCTCCTTCATTGTTTGTCAGCAGCAGCAGTAGCAACAACCCCTCTGTCGTGGGGCCAGCAGGCCTTGGTTATGCGTCAATGAAGTGAGTTCTGTAGACAACCTTTGAATCTTATGCTGCATTATATTACTTTGTGATAAATGTAATTAATGTTAGTTCACCTGCTTGCCTTGAAACCTTAAGAGGGGATTGTGTGTAATATGCAGTGCACATAATGTACCTTGCAGTAATCAAGGAAATGCAGTAAGTTAACTAGAGAATATTGTGCAATGTGTTTGGTGTTTAGTGCTCTGGTTTATTAGTGGTAGGCCTACCCACTCCTCAGTTAGAGTGCTATCATTGTCCTAATTGTTGTTTATTGTTTGTGTGGAGTTGTATAATAATTATGTCTTTCTTTCTTTCATTATAGTAAAAAACCATAACCGTGAAGCCGCATCACCTCCTTGCTCAATCAATCATGTGTGTGTGCAACGGAAATAAAATGGCTTAAACGGAAATCACTTGTCCAACATTCTTGCCGATGTGCCGTGGCGATGTTACATAACCTTTAAACCAGAACTCTACCTTACAAGTGGTCCTTCGAGAACCGGATTCGAACATTGCCATGGCTGAAGAGGAGCCAACCGAGGGAGCTCTACCCTCTCGTCGCCCGGTCCGCCTACCTCAGCACCTGGAGGGCTTCGAAGTTGGCTATGAGAACCGAGCTACAAATACATCACGCACACATGAGCCAGAGGAAGAGCATGAAGGAGATGAAGAGGAGGAGGAGGAGGAAGAGATTCCTGAGGACTGTGAAGAGGAAGATGGTGAACACCATGACGATGGCCGCGCCCTCACAAGTCAAAGCAGAGCCCAGTCACCCCCCGCAGATGATGTCATAGTACCAGCAGAAGGCAATCCAGAGCCAAGTCAAGCGGACATCATCAAACATCTCCTCGAGACAGTGAAGCAGCAAGGAATAATCCTGCAGCGCCTCATGGAGCAACAGGAAGGCTCCAGACCAGAGGGCAGCTCCCGCCGTTTAACCAGGTTACCTCCACCCCCTCCCCCCCTTCTTCCTTCAGCCCATAACCAACTAGTCCCCTCACACGATCCAGCGCCTTACCAGCCTGTGTCCCCTCATCCTTCAGCCCTTCCTTCCGCCATGCCTCCACATCGTCCAGTTCTTCACCATCAGTCGGTGTCGCCCAATCCTTCGTTTTCCCATCCTCTAACGCAATCCCATTCTCCAGTCCATCAGCCTGTGTCTACAGCACCCCCCACTGGTCGATCCAGGCACTTCAGGTCAGTTGAGGCACCCAAATTCCCAGACTTGACTAAAGAGGATGAGGTGCAATACCGGATGTTGCGAATGGCACTCAACAACTTGCTTGACCCGGAAGAAACCGAGGAATTCAAGTTCCATGTCCTTCTTGACCACCTTAAGGTGGACCAGGCCAGACGCCTGGCCTTGGCACACTCCTATGCCCGCCAGCCATTCACTGAAGCTTTGAGAGCCCTTGATGATCGTTATGGCCGGCCCCGTCAGTTGGCACTCAAAGAGCTAAAAACCATAATGGCTCTCCCCCCTGTACGTTCTGGAGATGGTCATGCCCTTGATGACTTTGCCCTACGAGTCCAAGCTCTGGTTGGGCTGTTGAAGACTATGGATGACGAAGGCGATGCCGAACTCCTCTGTGGCTCCCATGTGGATCGGCTACTGGAGAAACTCCCCAACGAACAGGTTAGCCGCTTCAAGCGTAACATGCACAGACTCAAGGCAGATGCCTCATACAACCTTACCCACCTTTCTGAGTGGCTGCAGATGGAGTCCCGTTGCCAACCGAGAAGTGACTGCCCAGGCCCAAACCCCCCTCGATCCCACAGACCACAAGCAACTACCCATTCCACGACCATATTCCATGGAGCTGACAGCAGTGGTGAGAACTTTGAACCTCAAATGCCCCCTGTGTCCCCCTGTGCCTACTGTGGCTCAACAAATCATCACATAAGCCAGTGTGCTGATTTCCAAGTCCTGAACAAAGAGCAAATCATAGAATGGATCAAGAGAAACAGGAGGTGTTGGCGCTGTGCCCGACCACATCTGGCAGCTATGTGCACACTCAAGAGAGACTGTAATACCTGCCAGAGGAGACACCTACAGGTCCTTTGTGAGATCAACAATACCTCTGATGTAAGTTCTTATCATGTAAATTCCACTGCCCAGACCCTATACCTTGATCGCCCAACTCGCACAGGTCATGTCCTCTTGAAATTAGTCAAAGTCCTCTTACGAAATGGCAGCCACACCCTGGAGACCTTTGCACTGCTGGACGACGGGTCAGAGCGAACAATCCTTCTGCCTTCCGCAGCCCAGAGACTTCAGCTTCATGGAGAACCAGAGGACTTGGCCCTCCAAACAGTAAGGCAAGGAGTGGAGAGGCTGAAGGGTGCTTGCGTCTCCTTTAAGGTGAGCTCGACCTGCAGTTCCAGGGAGTTTCAAATCAATCATGCCTTCACTGCCGATCGACTTGCTCTGTCTGAGCACACGCACCCTGTCAGTTCCCTCCAAAGGAAACATAAATATCTACGTAGACTGCCACTGTCACCAATGCACAAGGTCACCCCACTACTTCTGATTGGTTCAGATAATATCAACCTGATCTCACCTATTGCCCCAGTGCGTTTTGGCCCATCAGGAGCACCAGCAGCAGTTAAGACTCGTCTTGGCTGGACACTGCAAGGTCCAACCAGGTACACTGAACCTCACCCCTCTGCTGCCAAGTGCTTTCATATCAGCAATGCCCCTCCATCTATCCAGGCGGTTCCACATCAAATGGAGACCCAGCAGCCCAGCAAAGACCCTCAATCCCTTTACCATGCTGACACCTGGCCCCAAGCCCTGGATGGCCCTAACCCAGACGTGAGTGGCCATCAGTTCGAGATCAAGCCCTTCTGTGAAGAAGTTGCGACCATCAGGTCTGTTCCATATTCCAGCCATTGCCGACCTAACCTGGCCCTCCGTGATGATTCAGTCCAGCTGAAACATTCTCCTGATGCTGACATAACCCCCACTGCAGCTGATCATCTTCCGGCCGATATGGGAATCCTGAGACGGGCACGGAGGGATGGCATTGGAGAAGACCTCATCCATCTCAAGGCTCAGAGACCCCTACCATCGACCAGTCACTTACTCAACCCTAACCAAGTAGTTGTCCCCAGCATCACAGACCCTGACCCTGTGAGCCAAAATTTGTTCTTCATGGGGCGGCGGGACCCCTCTCTGCTTTGGTGTCATCTGTGCTCTGAACTCCTCAGCCGCTGGCACTACTTCCATGTGCACCCAGTTTCCCTGCCTGAAATCCCTAACGACCCCCAACTCACTCTTCCTAGTATGACTCTTGGAAGTTTCAAATGCTTACAGTATTTGGGGGCGGCTGTAGAAAAGAGTCAACCTAGTCAGAAACAGCAACCCTCCCCCTGGCCTATTCCCATTGATTGGCTCCACCCACCTCACCTGTCACCTCACCTGTCTTCACTTCCAACTCATTAGAGGCCTGCTATAAATACTGCTTGAGTGCCTGTCCCTCCTTCATTGTTTGTCAGCAGCAGCAGTAGCAACAACCCCTCTGTCGTGGGGCCAGCAGGCCTTGGTTATGCGTCAATGAAGTGAGTTCTGTAGACAACCTTTGAATCTTATGCTGCATTATATTACTTTGTGATAAATGTAATTAATGTTAGTTCACCTGCTTGCCTTGAAACCTTAAGAGGGGATTGTGTGTAATATGCAGTGCACATAATGTACCTTGCAGTAATCAAGGAAATGCAGTAAGTTAACTAGAGAATATTGTGCAATGTGTTTGGTGTTTAGTGCTCTGGTTTATTAGTGGTAGGCCTACCCACTCCTCAGTTAGAGTGCTATCATTGTCCTAATTGTTGTTTATTGTTTGTGTGGAGTTGTATAATAATTATGTCTTTCTTTCTTTCATTATAGTAAAAAAACATAACCGTGAAGCCGCATCACCTCCTTGCTCAATCAATCATGTGTGTGTGCAACGGAAATAAAATGGCTTAAACGGAAATCACTTGTCCAACATTCTTGCCGATGTGCCGTGGCGATGTTACATAACCTTTAAACCAGAACTCTACCTTACATTTATTATATTTTATATTTTTATTATATGAAAATGTTTTCATTTAAAAAAAAAAATGTTTTAAATAAATGAAAAAAGTTATTGAAAAGCACGGCCCACTCATGCATTAGACGGATACAATATCATTAATCAGAACCAAGGACGGGTGTTTTCCACACACACACGCACACACGCACGCACGCACGCACGCACGCACAAAATATGATGTTCCAGGGACCCACCAGAAGCAAAGGATTCAGTTAAAGATGTTCGCTTGAAAAGATATATACATTCAAAGATTTGCAAAACATATCAAGACTTTTAAAAAAATAGCCAAAGAAATCTAAAATTTTTTAAATTTTTTTAAAAAAATAAATTAAAAAAGTTATAAAAAAAAGCACAGCCCACTCAAGCATTAGAATGGTACAATATCATTAATCAGAACCAAGGACGGGTGTTTTCAACACACACACACGCACACACGCACACTCACTCACTCACTCACACGCACGCACGCACGCACGCACGCACGCACGCACGCACACACACACACACACACACACACACACACACACACACACACACACACACACACACACACACACACACACACACACACACACACACACACACACACACACACACACACACACTTTACTTAAAGGAGAATTCCGGACATTTTAAGTGTTATCTTTGATGTGTCGATACTCACTCACCGAGGTATGAAGTGGCGATGCGTTTTTCCAGCGATCCCCCTGTCTGTGAGTCTGGTCGACCCCCACCATTGGAATAGTGGGAGGCGCGTGGCTCAGTGAAAATCGCCTAATTCCACAGCTCCAAACTTCTTTTTTCCCCACAAATCCTCCTCATGGTGTCTCCTGATACTTTCACATGCACTGTTTATCACTCACGAGCTGGCGTTCATGGTCAGCGACGTGAATGTTTTCCTCTCGCGTGAAATCTCGCGTCTCGCGAGATTTCCCGAGGAGCGCAGTGACCAGACTCACAGACAGGGGGATCGCTGGAAAAACGCATCGCCACTTCATACCTCGGTGAGTGAGTATCGACACATCAAAGATAACACTTAAAATGTCCGGAATTCTCCTTTAACTGTATCTTTTGTTGTGTGTCAGTCAGCTGTTATGCAACAAACCATCAGACAAAACTGTGTTTCTAAATGGAGCACAAAGAGCTGTTATTTCACATGCCACTGTTTGAACTAAATCTTTCTAAATAAACAGAGAAAGCTAATATGTTACACTGTACTGTACACACCTACTGTACATAGACAGTCCATCCATTAGTTGGATGTAGCAACAAGCAGTACAATAGTTGTTTTTACAGTGCAGTGTCACTATTGTGACACACTGCATTCAATTAAAATCATGTCATGCCCTTCCTTAATCACTCATTTTGACTCTGATTCGCATACCTTAGACTTTCCCATCAGACGTTCAAGTGTTTTGTTTGTCTAAAACCGAGGAGGTTGTGTTTTTATCCTTGACGTATCTGTGGGAAGCGTGCAACGTGTTTTAATCATAACGTCTAATAAATCAAATCAAATCAAACGTAGCTTGTCGTGTGTGTCTTTTTTTCCATTGGCATGCCTCAGACTTTCTCAACAGAGAATACCTATTCACTTTAATGGAAAACATAACAATTGAAGCTACTCTGCCAAAAAAAAAAAAAGTTTAGCTGGTAAAACTTGATTTACTATTGTCTTCAAGTAGTCTCGTGTAGTCAGACAACTATTCAACAATCTCTGAATGCTAGAGAGTCTGGAACTACACTACCCGAAATCCGAAGCAGGAAGCTGTCATCTGTTCGTCATTTCCGTTCACGAAAATATATTAAAAAATATCTTAATATTAAATGTTTTCATTTCCATGTCTGCTAAGCAGCAAGCTATATGCTTAGATGATTCTATTGAGCGAAACGTTGCTTAAATAAAGTTGTGTAGACGGTGTGCAGGTCATTTTATTTTATTCTACGCGACTGTAATGACATCGCTTTATCGCTTTATCGCTTTATCATTTTCAGACCTTCCGTACTCCAGATTGTATGACCGGAAGCCGGATTTGAAAATTGTGGTAGGCAACAGTCTGGCCACACGAGATATAGTCCTCAAGTAACACTGTCCTTTGAAAAGCCATCAATCTCTATAATAGCCATATGATGTACTGTATAATATGCCCCCCTTTACCTTTGCAGCTAAATGGCCCTTTTGCGATAAAAGCACTGTCTGTACTGATATGACTCAATTATTGAATTCCAAAACACATAATAGACCTGGACCATGCCACATTTAACCCATTCAATCCGGGAATGCATCTCTGTCATTTTTTATTTCTTTGGCTATTCAAAAATAGCATATCTACAAGCTCATAGTGCGGCACGAGTGCCGCACTATGAGCTTGTAGATCTGCTATTTTTAGAAAAATCGTGGAAACATTTTGCAAATCTTTATATGTATATATATTTTTAAAAGCTAAATGTTTTTACTCATATCTTTGCTTCTGGGGATTCTACAAATGTCTTCACATTTTTTTTTAACGTTACGTTATGTTATGTTTGCCATGTCTGCTTATTATAAGCGACTTGTTAACCAATGAAGACGCGTTGTGAGCTTGTAGTTCGGCTATTTTCAATATATGTATTTATAGGTCATGTGGCCTATTAGTCGCTTGCTTTGGGCTTGTTTTCATAGACCAGGGTCTATTCCACAAAACCTGGATTAGGGATAAACCGGGTTTAAACCGGGTTTAATCGGCTATCCTGGCTTAAATCATCCAGGAATCGGTTTCACGAAAGCTGAGTTAGCTCGGCAGATTAACTTAGCCAGTAAACCTGGATATGTTTATCCATGATCCTGTTTCACAAAAGAAAATTGAAGCAATCCTGCCTTAGTTACCATGGCAATTTAGCTGTGAAGTTAGCCTGGTCCGGACCAGGCTAACAGCCAAGCTTTATTAATCCAGTGCCTTGTTCTTCAAGTTTTGTGAAATAGCTGTTAGTCCAATGACTCCAATCATAAACCAATGAGTTTTTCCACACTTATTCAATTCTTATGCGAAAATCGAAGATCTACAAGCCCGAAATGTTTTTGTCCTCTGTTGGGGGTCAACGGGGGTCCGGGAGTACACGGGGGGCCGGGTACTCCCGGACCCCCGTTGACCCCCGGCCCCCCGGCCCCCCGTTGACCCCCGTGGACCGGGGACCCCCGGCCGCCAAAAGGCAAGCTTTTCACTTGTAGATCTTCGATTTTAGAAATTAGAAATTAGAAAATTATTCTAAGTGTGTAATTATAATTCCAACATTCACTTAAACTCCTTATGTTTAAGCCTAACTGAATTATATATTTATGGATTTGTATATAAATTAATTGCATATTTTTGGACAACTTGTGCATTTAATTTGTCTAAAATACTTTGCCACGCTTTCTCCCTGGATCTATATTTATTGCGGCTGTGTTTCTTCTCTTGCTTATTATACATTTTACTTCCTTGTATGATTTCATGAGCTGCTGCAGTGCTGCTGTTCAGCCACAGAGAAGAACGCCGCTCTGGTTTTGGGCTCCATGATTGGTCAAGTTCAAGGATTCTGCTATCGACTTTCATGGTCTTTTATAGGAATATGTGAACTCACATTCAGCCTGGTTTAACGATCCTGGCTCGACAAACCTCTCCTTCTCAGCCCGGCTTGGCGTTCGTGGAACTGAATAAACCAGGCTGAACAGCGCAGGCTTGTCAAACCTGGATTTGCCTTTCAAACCAGGATAATTTAATTCCGCTTTCGTGGAATAGACCCCAGCTGCTTATTTCTCTCGCAATCTGGCAACGTTGGCAGTGCACCTTGTTTTGAGAGAGTATGCTGCAGCAGTGCAGTGATTCTGGACACAAAAAATAGTACCATGTGACAGAGGGGTCAAAGTTGAACGAAACCTGCGCTATATAGTAGAAATAGGTCAACAATACGAAAGACGCTCGTTTTTTTAATTCATTTATTTTTAATGAGTGGCCCCACCAAATCACTGGAACTACTTAATATTCATCAGAACCGGACCAGAACTCTGACCACGGGAATCGGGCAATCAAGTAATACCTTTGCAACCACGACATTAATGGTAAGTATTTCCTACAGCTTTAAGTGCAAAAATCTGACCTAATCCTTTAATGGCCTGTCTCTGGACTGCCACCTCTTCAAAACTAGGAAAAAGCACCCTGCAGGCGTTTGGCCCAATCCTACCACCCCCATGCCCCAATAACCACCAGCCCACACCCCCTACACCCTATACCCCCAAACCCCACCCCACCCCCATTACTTCATACCTCCCAACTCCCCTGCCACCATACCCCCCACTCCCATAACCCCCCAAAATGAAATGTCCTTATATCAAAATCGGTTTAAGGGAGACCACGGCCTCGTCACTCTGACTCAGACAAAACCACAAAAGCACTATATTCTGATAGTAATCATTGCTATAGAGTGTTTGTTCAGTAACAGGAGTCTCCCCGTCTCTCCAGCTCTTTAATAAACAGAAAATACATTTTCCGGTAGGTGTCAAAATCTCAGCCAATCAGGAGAAAGTACCAATTTTTAAGCTTCATTATTATAGTGTCCCAGTTCCAATTTTGCCTGCTCATTTCTACACTCCGCCTGTGTCTTGGGGCAGGTCATGTATATACATGGAGGACACAACAGCAAACTGCCCGCGATCTATGATTGCATCTTCAAGTTGGACACCAACACAATGGTCTGGTCTTTAATTAACACCAGAGGCACTCCACCACCTGCTTCAACATATCACTCTGCCACCGTCATCGGGACAAAGATGTTTGTATTTGCCGGCCGTTCGTTTGGTGATGACCACAACAACGACATCAGAGTGTTTGACACAGAGACCAACTGCTGGCTAAGCACACCTTCTGCACAGCTTCTTCCTGAAGCGTGTTGCGGCCATTCAGCCTTTACTTACAATGGAGAGCTGTACATATTTGGTGGCCGAAACCACGACCAGACCTTCAATATTCTGTGGAAATTAAATCCAGAGACCTTCTCCTGGAAGAAGGTCGAGTCCAAGGGCAAAGGGCCATCTCAGACAGCTTTCATGTGCTGTTGCATGGTGGGAGATCGTGTCATCCTCTTTGGAGCAGAGTGGAGAGAGGGCGAATCCATCTTAAACGATGATGACCAGGGGCCTGTTCCTCGAAAGGTGAATTAAATAAGCCTGGATTTAAGTCAAATCCAGGCTTGACAAAGTCGGGTCCGTATAGCCTGGTTTATTCGGTTCCTGGAACGCCAAGCCAGGCTGAAAAGGAGCGACTTTGTCGAGCTAGGCCTTGTCAAGCCAGGCTGTGTCGAGCCAGGATAATGAAGCCAGGCTTCACTTATTTCTATAAAAGACCATGAAAGTCGATAGCAGAATCCTTGAACTTGACCAATCATGGAGCCCAAAACCAGAGCGGCGTTCTTCTCTGTGGCTGAACAGCAGCACTGCAGCAGCTCATGGAATCTTACAAGGAAGTAAAATTTATAATAAGCAAGAAAGGAAACACGGCCGCAATAAATATAGATCCAGGGAGAAAGCGTGGCAAAGTATTGCCGACAAATTAAATGCACAAGTTGACCAAAAATATGCAATTAATTTATATACAAATCCATAAATATATAATTCAGTTAGGCTTAAACATAAGGAGTTTAAGTGAATGTTGGAATTATAATTATAAACACTTAGAATAATTTTCTAATTTCAAATTTCTAAAATCGAAGATCTACAAGGGAAAAGCTTGCCTTTTGGCGGCCGGGCCCCCCGTGTACTCCCGGACCCCCGTTGACCCCCAACAGAGGTCCGGGGTATACGGGGGTCCACGGGGGGGGGGGGGGTCCACAGGGGTCCGGAGGTCCATGGGGGTCCGGGGGTCCACGGGGGTCCGGAGGTCCATGGGGGTCCGGGTGTCCATGGGGGTCCGGGGGTCCATGGGGGTCCGGGGGTCCACGGGGGTCCGGAGGTCCATGGGGGTCCGGGGGTCCACGGGGGCCGGAGGTACACAGGGGGCCGGGGGTACACGGGGGTGGGGGTCCACGGGGGCGGGGGTCCATGAGGGGCCGGGGACCCCCGGCCGCCATAAGACAAAAACATTTCGGGCTTGTAGATCTTTGATTTTCGCATAAGAATTGAATAAGTGTAGAAAAACTCATTGGTTTATGATTGGAGTCATTGGACTAACAGCTATTTCACAAAACTTGAAGAACAAGGCACTGGATTAATAAAGCTTGGCTGTTAGCCTGCTCCTGACCAGGCTAACTTCACAGCTAAATTGCCATGGTAACTAAGCTAGGCTTGCTTCAATTCTCTTTTGAGGAATCGGATAAGGCTAAACTTAGCCAGGGTGAACTGGCTAAACTAATCTTCAAGATAATTCACCTTTTGAGGAACCGACTCAGCTCTAATCCTGGCTAAATTAAGCCAGGATAGGTGGTAAAGCCAGGCTTTAGCTCTAATTCACCTTTTGAGGAACAGGCCCCTGTACATCTTAGAGTTAAATCCTAGTCTGTTATGCAAGCAAGCAGTTATTCAGTATGGACTGGAGCAGTCGGAACTCCCTCACAACATTAGTTGGGAACTGGCAGCCATGACTACCAACCACAATTGAAAAGAATTACATACTCCTCAAAAACGAAAAAAACAAACAAACAGTGAGCCCAATAAAAAAGATAAATGAATACAGCCGCAAGTGGCAAACGGTGTCCAAGCATGAGATGATTATGAGCCGACGATGAAGTGGAGTGGAGGAAGAAGATGAAGACAAGGATGATGGCCTTCAGAAGCATGCAATTAAGAAGAAACCAAAAAACATGATTTGTATGTTCACGGTGAGATTTTAACTCACAACCCTACGCGTAGTGAGGGAGTAGAACTCACAACCCTACGCGTAGTGAGGGAGTAGAACTCACAACCCTACGCGTAGTGAGGGAGTAGAACTCATAACCCTACGCTTAGTGAGGGAGTAGACACGTAGTGAGGGAGTAGAACTCACAACCCTACGCGTAGTGAGGGAGTAGACACGTAGTGAGGGAGTAGAACTCATAACCCTACGCGTAATGAGGGAGTAGACACGTAGTGAGGGAGTAGAACTCACAACCATATGTGTAGTGAGGGAGTAGACACGTAGTGAGGGAGTAGAACTCATAACCCTATGCGTAGTGAGGGAGTAGAACTCATAACCCTACGCTTAGTGAGGGAGTAGAACTCACAACCCTACGCGTAGTGAGGGAGTAGAACTCACAACCCTACGCGTAGTGAGGGAGTAGAACTCATAACCCTACGCTTAGTGAGGGAGTAGAACTCATAACCCTACGCGTAGTGAGGGAGTAGAACTCATAACCCTACGCGTAGTGAGGGAGTAGAACTCACAACCCTACGCGTAGTGAGGGAGTAGAACTCACAACCCTACGCGTAGTGAGGGAGTAGAACTCACAACCCTACGCGTAGTGAGGGAGTAGAACTCATAACCCTACGCTTAGTGAGGGAGTAGACACGTAGTGAGGGAGTAGAACTCACAACCCTACGTGTAGTGAGGGAGTAGACACGTAGTGAGGGAGTAGAACTCACAACCATATGTGTAGTGAGGGAGTAGACACGTAGTGAGGGAGTAAAACTCATAACCCTATGCGTAGTGAGGGAGTAGAACTCATAACCCTACGCTTAGTGAGGGAGTAGAACTCACAACCCTACGCGTAGTGAGGGAGTAGAACTCATAACCCTATGCGTAGTGAGGGAGTAGAACTCACAACCCTATGCGTAGTGAGGGAGTAGAACTCACAACCCTACGCGTAGTGAGGGAGTAGAACTCACAACCCTACGCGTATTGAGGGAGTAGAACTCACAACCCTATGCGTAGTGAGGGAGTAGAACTCACAACCCTATGCGTAGTGAGGGAGTAGAACTCACAACCCTACGCGTAGTGAGGGAGTAGAACTCACAACCCTACGCGTATTGAGGGAGTAGAACTCACAACCCTATGCGTAGTGAGGGAGTAGAACTCACAACCCTACGTGTAGTGAGGGAGTAGAACTCACAACCCTATACGTAGTGAGGGAGTAGAACTCATAACCCTATGCGTAGTGAAGGAGTAGAACTCACAACCCTATGCGTAGTGAGGGAGTAGAACTCACAACCCTACGCGTTGTGAGGGAGTAGACCTCACAACCCTACGCGTAGTGAGGGAGTAGAACTCACAACCCTACGCGTAGTGAGGGAGTAGAACTCATAACCCTACGCTTAGTGAGGGAGTAGAACTCATAACCCTACGCGTAGTGAGGGAGTAGAACTCATAACCCTACGCGTAGTGAGGGAGTAGAACTCACAACCCTACGCGTAGTGAGGGAGTAGAACTCACAACCCTACGCGTAGTGAGGGAGTAGAACTCACAACCCTACGCGTAGTGAGGGAGTAGAACTCACAACCCTGCGCGTAGTGAGGGAGTAGAACTCACAACCCTACGCATAGTGAGGGAGTAGAACTCATAACCCTACGCGTAGTGAGGGAGTAGAACTCATAACCCTACGCTTAGTGAGGGAGTAGAACTCATAACCCTACGCGTAGTGAGGGAGTAGAACTCATAACCCTACGCTTAGTGAGGGAGTAGAACTCATAACCCTACGCTTAGTGAGGGAGTAGAACTCACAACCCTTCGGGTAGTGAGGGAGTAGAACTCATAACCCTACGCTTAGTGAGGGAGTAGAACTCATAACCCTATGCTTAGTGAGGGAGTAGAACTCACAACCCTACGCGTAGTGAGGGAGTAGAACTCACAACCCTTCGCGTAGTGAGGGAGTAGAACTCATAACCCTACGCTTAGTGAGGGAGTAGAATTCACAACCCTAGAGGGTAGAACTCATAACCCTACGCGTAGTGAGGGAGTAGAACTCATAACCCTATGCTTAGTGAGGGAGTAGAACTCACAACCCTATGCGTAGTTCTTTTTTTCCCACAAGGGGCGCTCTAACGCAACTCAGGAATGATCCTAGGTTGCTTTAAAAGGGAATGGACGGATGTTACGTGAGCCCAAAAAGCGTCTCTTCTGTCCGCTCGAATGAGAAAAAGGTCCATATCTCCGTACTTTTTTACAGTGGTGAAAACAAGCCATTTTCGACGGGCGATCACTCTGCAATGGCGGATCACGTTAATCATTTCTTCCAGTCGTTAGACGGGACCCTCGGCTATCGCCCAGACACCCTTTGTTTACATCCGGGTCCTCGTGGAGGCTTCTGCAGCTCTAAAACGCATTGCGTTGCGTCGCACTGTGAGCTTGTCGATCGGCTATTTTCAGATTGCTATTTTCTTCTTTTTTTTTAAGTGGTTAAAGGAGTAGTTCACCCCAAAAATGACTTATTTTCTATCAATTACACACCCCATGAAGCCTTGAATTCATGGAGATTTATTTGTTTTTTGTCGCATTCCTGAGCCAATAATTTGATAATTAGTCATCAGTCAATAGGAGATTCAGTAGGAGACTCTGAGTCTCCGGGCATCAAACTATTGGCTTAGGAATGTGACAAAAACAAAAAATCTCCATGAATTCAAGGCCTCCATGGGGTGTGTAATTGATAAGTAATTTTTTGGGTGAACTACTCCTTTAATGTCTAATCTCATGTACCTGCTGCTAAAGTGTCATCAGCTTGTGCCTTATGTCTAACCTCATGCACACTGTACCTGCTGGATTATGCAACAGTACAGTATGTGTATATATATGATGTAGATGTTTGCCTCTCCTTTGATGACATGTATTAATGTATTAATGTTGTATGCTCTGTTGATGAATTGAATACATAGTGTTACTGTACTTCAGTGTTGTTTTACATCTCCGACTAATTAAGTATTCAATCAATCAATCAATCAATCAATCAATCAATCAATCAATCAATCAATCAATCAATTGATCAATCAATCAATCAATCAATCAATCAATCAATCAATCAATTGATTCTTCAATATACATACAGTACATGCATTATGAGTTATGATGACTTTAACCCATTCAAACCGGGAACACATCTGTGTAACCACTTTATCCATGTTTTATACTTTGGCTAATCTTGACCATTTGTGCAAATCTTTGAATATATACATATTTAAAAGGGAACATTTGTTACTCAAATCTTTGCTTCTGGGTCAAGGAAAATAAGTTTTTCGTTAGGACATTAGGATTTTGAAGACTTTTGTAGAATCCCCCAGAAGCAAAGATTTGAGTTACAAATGTTTGCTTTAAAAATATATAAATATTCAAAGATTTGCACAAATTTTCACGGTTTATGAAAAATAGCAGATCTACAAGCTCGTAGCGCGGCACTCGGTGGCGTGCTACGAGGTTGTAGATCTGCTATTTTTTAATATAGCCAAAGAAATAAAAAAATGACACAGATTCTTTCCCGGTCTAATTGGTTGAATTGTGGAGAGACTGCATTGATGACGCATCACCCATGCAGTCAAAAAACAGAAAGACAAGATTCGGCCATCTCCGCTTTACTTCCCTTATCTATGAGACGTACAGGTGGTCACCTCTTTAGGAGACTTAGGCTGGAGTCTAATTCCAATGGGAGAAGTGAACGTGTACACAGCTTAAGCCCCATGGTCGCCCAAGTAAACATTGGACCCATTCTTCATAAGACGCACATTTTGACACAACAATTGAAATCGTCAAATCAGCAGTGGTGGAAAGTAACTAAGTACATTTACTTAAGTACTGTACTTTACTGTACTGCACTTAAGTATACAATGTGTAAAATGTTTAGGTATTTGAACTTTACTTGAGTATTTCCACTTTCCAATACTTTTACATCTACTCCAATACATCTTGCATCCAAATATTGTACTTTCACTCCACTACATTTATTTGAAAACTTGTTACTAGTTACATTGCAGATATACATTATTACTTTACAAAACAAACATTAACCACTTCAGTCGTATTTTATACCTAGGCTATTTGAAAATAGAAGATCTACAAGCTCACAACGCGACACGTTGTGAGCTTGTAGATCTGCTATTTTCAAACATTGTAGTACTTTAACTTTTTGTACTTTAAGTACATTTTGATACCAGTACTTTTGTACTTTTACTCAAGTTTATTGTGAACACCAGACTTTTACTTGTAACAGAGTACTTCTACATTGCAGTATTGATCATTTTACTTAAGTAAAACATTTGAGTACTTTTTCCACCACTGCAAATCATTAGAAAATCAACTCTTTTCTGTCCACAGCAATGCACTCTGTGATATCTAGCGTTAGCAACTGTAATCATGGGATCATTTGCAAGATCTGACGTCAAGCTGCGCCACACTCTGTGAACCATTTCACACTTAGCGTGGGAAGTGTGGTGTTATGTATCTTCCTAAATGAAGCATCTTTGGCATTGCTCCAAAGAACAGCAGCAGCCAATGAGGTATCTACGCGTAAATATATCTAATTCCTGGTTTCCAACAAGGAGTATATTGTAGAAGGAACAGTCGGTTACATCACACGCTAAGCCTTCTAGCAGCTGACGGAATTGATGGAATGCACCGAAGATGAGAATGAATGACCGAACCGTTGATTTTACACAATCATTCAAATGTATTGTTCTTATACGGTGTGCATAATGTTTATTTAATCATTCCATCCAACTTTCAGCTCCGGAGTGACACACAATACTTGTGACCTCTCCTTCCTTCATAGGCTGTTGTGTGTGTGTGGTTGTGTGTGTGTGTGTGTGTGTGTGTGTGTGTGTGTGTGTGTGTGTGTGTGTGTGTGTGTGTGTGTGTGTGTGTGTGTGTGTGTGTGTGTGTGTGTAGTGTGTGGTAAACAGACACAGTCCAGGAAAGAGTTAATGTTAATATATACACACACACACACACAAGCACACACACGGAACATCCTGTCTTCAATCTTATCGTTTGCCCCTGAGAACGCTTGCCTCCACTCCTCCAGTTTCCTCCTCATTGCTGTGCGTGTGCGTGTGCGTGTGTGTGCGTGTGCGTGTGCCTGTGCGTGTGCCTGTGCCTGTGCCTGTGCGTGTGCGTGTGTGTGTACGTGTGTGTGTGTGTGCGTGTGTGTGTGTGTGTGTGTGTGTGTGCGTGTCTGATGTTCTGTAACCATCAAGACAAACAGGTTAAGGTCAAGAGAGGCAGATAGACATCAGAGTCACTAACCTTTAATGGCTGACTGCATACCGGTGTCCCTTACCAGGGTTTCCCCTGCCCCCCCCCCCCCCCCCCCCCCACATACACACGCACACACACACACGCACGCACGCGCACACACACACACACACACACACACACACACACACACACACACACACACACACACACACACACACACACACACACACACACACACACACACACACACACGACCCTGCAGTATGATTCAATCCCACGGTGAAGCACCTTGTCAGGTACAAACACTGTTATGGAAATGTGTAGAATATGGAATGTGCAAAAGTCAACCCAACAGATGACTGATATTATTATAATATTAATATAGATATTAATATATGGGGGCTAGGGGCCAGGGGGCCACGGGCACCAGGGGCCACGTCAGGGTCCCCTGGGGCCACAGGAACAACGTTACTCCAAACATGGCACAAGTGGTGTTCAGGAATGTGCCATGACAATAGTCACACCAAAACAAATGTGATAATAATAATTACACCCACGTGGAACACTTCAAATGGCCATAACTCAGTGACCATTGCTATGATCAGCGCAACATATAGGACTGGATTTGAAGGCTGTGTAGCGGCCTGGTCATTTCATTTTGGAAAATGATGAAAATGTCTGGAAATGTAATTCGTAATTTGTCATTTTGAATACTTCAGCAAAAAGACGGGTGTTGAATTGATTCAATTTCAACTCTTTTTCAGGGTTTATATAGGTCCACACTTTCTAGTGTTAAATTAACACTTTGGAAATAGTTAACATTTAACACTACACCAAGAGTTCCTTCTTTAACTCCTTACCAGAGTTAAAGTAATTAGACAAATAACACTGCTCAGAGTTAAATGTTTACTCTTTACCAGAGTTAAATAAACACTGCTCTGAGTTAAATGTTTACTCTTTACCAGAGTTAAATAAACACTGCTCTGAGTTAAATGTTTACTCTTTACCAGAGTTAAATACATAACACTGCTCTGAGTTAAATGTTTACTCTTTACCAGAGTTAGATAAATAACACTGCTCTGAGTTAAATGTTTACTCTTCACCAGAGTTCAATAAATAACTCTATGCTCTGAGTTAAATGTTTCACTCTTTATACCAGAGTTAAAGTAACACTAAAGGGATTAGACAAATAAGACTTTATAACAGTTTAAAACATTTATTTTGGCAATAATATCCCAGTCCAGTCCGTCACAGTCCAATCCGTCATTCATTCCAACATTATGAATGAAGGTATAACATACAAACTTTCATCTGAAATACTGTATGAGCTCTGAATATCAAATGGTGTATAAAATTTTTGTTCAGACAGTTTAATTATACACCTTGCCTCACTTATTGATACTCTGAATGCATGATGATGCTCATCAAACTTCTCTGTAAATAGCTTGCTTGAAAAAAAGAAAATGTGGTCCTCAACTATAAGTATGTCACTTATTTGACAAAATACTGGCATGTCTTCTTCTATTGCACTGCAAACAATAAGTCCAGCTTTATACTCAACACCATCTACTTTAACCCATGTGGTTGAGAAAACCTCTTTTGACAAGATCATTTCAAGATTAGAATTGTTAACCACATTCTCACAACTGAGGGAAAAAGGTTTGATTGGCCCATACTCATTGTGTTTGAGAATGGAGGTTTCCCAGTGATGAGCAATGGCCATCTGATGCTTTTTAGCCAGTGATTTTGTTATGTTTTTGAAATTTTTAAAATAATCTTTAAACATCTTGTGTTTAGCTTCAAACCTCATACACCACATATGTAGTAATGGGCCAATTTTCCTTATAGCAGATGGATAATGGATCATAAAGTGATGCTTCGGTATTAAATTTCTGTGTGGATACAAGTGCTTAAATAGTGTGTGGTGCTCCAAAATCAAATGCTTTAAATATGTTGTCATGCCTAGAGTGAGAGAAGGTGAAAACACTATGTTCATTATTTGAAGTAACAACAGTAACAAATTCCAGTTTTGGTTCCCTGCAGGAATAATGTCACCAAACAACAGTGGGATGTTTTTCACAAGACACAATGTCTGAATAGAATTCAAACCAATGCCATTGCCAGCACTCTCCAAAATAATCTTTGTGGGACGGTTCTTTCGTTCTAAAAATCCATAATCAAATGCATAAATCCGTGAAAGTAAGTCCTGTTCTGAAATACAGTGCTTTGTGAGATATCCAAAAAGCAACTTCATTTCGTACTGAGCCACGCCCTCAAGAAGATCATGCATTATATCAAATGAATAGTTATTAGAAACATGAAAGTACTTCAATGAATTAAGGGCAGATTTTTTTTTCAAACCATATACTGACTTCAATTTTGGATTTTCCTGGAGAGACTGGTAATGCATTTCAAACATATCTTTTCCACGAAGGATCACTTTAGGATTATCCTCACTGTAGACCGTTTGAGCATCACTCTTCTGCATTAAACAAAAACGACAGTAATAATGGCTACTGAATGACTCATTAAAACCAAGAATTGTGTGCATCCCTAGATTATCTCCTGTGATCTGTGAGATTGTACCATATATCTGCTCATCAGAAAATGGTAGACTGAGCCCCTCACATTCCAGTTTTTTCACATCATTTAGCAATGGTTCCAATATAACATCAAAGCCATAGTGGAGATCTTGAGTGTGAAAAAGTGATACCAAATGAATGTTCATTAAAACCGAATTATATTTTGGGGGCAAATTTCTTACAATGAAATACAGACAGCCTATTTTGTGAACTCCACGTTTGGACCCAAGGGGATTTGCCGTTTCAAAATCATCATAGTATAGTTGAATTTGTAGTGCGTGTTTTTTAGCTGTAAATAAAGGGTGAGTTTTAAAATAACTTCCATCACAAAAGTCGGCATAAATGTCTGGCTCAGATCTACACTCTTTCTTAAGTAATTCACAAATGTCTGGATTTCTGCACATAAATTTCAATGTTTCTAAAATCGGCACATATATAAAAGTATCCTTAACAGGTACTTGATCATAAGTGCCAGATTTTTGATTATGCCTGGTGTCAAATCTCACTCCCAATGTAATCTCTACTGGCTCTACAACTGCCCATTTTTTGGTGAAGTATTTATTTCGTTTCCAGTCTGTATTCAGATCTGTGAATGGGTTTTCTAAGCCGTCTAAAGATTCATTTATCACAGATATGTTGGGGTCAGGTAAAGCAGAAATAATAGTCTGCTTTGCTTGTGAGCGAAGCTCACTTGTTAGTTCCTCCAAATCTCCTACAATTGAGGTTACCAAACTGTTGGAAATACCACTACCCTGTAATTTGGCTACAATGGATGCACACATTTCTTTGGTTGGATCCTTAGTAAGTCCTGAATCATTGTTCTCAAAAGAAGCACTGGAAGAGCTACATTGATGTGGGGAATTAAACTCATCTCCCAAAGCATATGCCTGAGATGAAGATGCAACTGGCTCACTGGAACCCTTAGAGGAACTTGCAACTGGCTCACTGGAACCCTCAACATATAAAGTTTGACATATTTGCTCAACACTATGAACGCTGTTAAGGTGTTTCCGAAAACCTGAATATGTTAGGAAGTGACGCCTACAGCCTGGCTGAGAACAAAGCAATGTGAACTTGGGTCCAGGATGGTAACTATGTTCAACTCTTATATGTGAAATCAACTCTTGACTGCTGGGATAGCCTTTCTGACACATGAAACAGCTCAGCATTGCTTTAGCCACTTACTCAAAGAATGCCAATATGGTCTGGTTCAGCAGCCTGGATCTCAGTTCCCTAACTCTGGGTGTCTCCTTCATTTTCCCCACATCAATGTTATACACTGTTGTCTGCAGGAATGTGTAGAAGCTTACAAGTGCAGCATCGTAAGACACATTAAACACAAAATGTGCTTTGAAAAGTTCATCAAATGCCCCGAGCGAGCGGTTTGCCTGGCATGGGATGAGATGCTGATCCATGACGATGTAGAAGCTGTCGATCTTGCTCTTCTGACACCCAACAGCAAGGAGGTACGGCTGCGGATTCTTCTGGTTCCATAGATGCTCTTCCAAACTGCAGCATGACTAGGGTTGAGATAAGAAAACTGAACATTAGACAAGAATAATGTGCAGCTGTGAAGATCTTGCCACGCTCTCTACAGTACATCACACTCTGCAAATGGACATGCTACCAACTGTGCCCAGAGAGCTAGATCCCTTGGAGCATAACCCATCCCAAAGACTCAAAGATCATGTTCTATTCAGTTACACAGCCACAGAGAAAACTACATAATAGAAGTGATCATTCAAACATTGCCTCACTGGCTAGTGCACTATGGGATACCAAGACTTAATTTCAGCTCTGGACTGGATGGAGGGCTACAGTGATGGTCAGGTCTACATCTATACCATTACAGGAACACTGCACTTCTTGTGAAAATTGAGTTGCCCAATACCTCACTGACGATAGAGCATAACAGGGCTGTTATAAAACAAGAATAAAACACAATGAGTAGGAATTACTGTTACATTAAAGGGCAAGACCACTTTGGTAGAGGTTTGGGTTGTGTAGTTACCTTGCCATGATGTAACTCTAAAGGTGGACAAGAAATCAAAAATAATTGTTCCATTGTTTAGAAATTGATAATTCAAAATATGCTCCTCATTGACTTACATTATACGGTCAAATAGCTCTCAAAGTCACTGTTTTAGCATGTAAACGAACACAAACAAAGTTGATTTAGACAATATAGAACATCACCAAACCCAGTACTGTTTTTTTTTTAAATAAAAATGTTAACTTCCTGTTGATTTAGCTATTTTTATTAAGAAGAAAAACCGGACTGGATCCACGGATCCGGATCTTCAAATAGTAAAATCAACAGGAAGTTGACATTTTGATTAAAAAAACAAACAGTACTGGGTTTGGTTATGTTCTATATTGTCAGAATCAGCTTTATTTGTGTTAGTTTATGTGCTAAAAGAGTGACTTTGAGTGCTGTTTCATTGTACAATGTAAGTCAATGAGGAGCATATTTTGAATTATCAATTTCTAAACAATGGAGCAATTATTTTTGATTTCTAGTCCACCTTTGGAGTTACATCATGGCAATCCCATTTCTGAAGCAGCTGGGAGGAGGTGTCATCATTAAATAGGAGAGTGAAGTCTTGCTCCACCTTTAAAGGAAGACAATATTACTGTACATTACTACAACAGGAAATAATGTACTTTCAAATTTCAAGCCATTCTAAACATCTCATTCCAACTTACCAGTCCTTTTGTATCCATGAATCTTGGGAAGGCGGCAAGGACATCAACCTCTTTGCCGGGGTCATTAACAAGCTTCTGGCGGTGCTGAAAGGTCTGTCTCATCTTCTGGAAGATCTGGGAGTTGTCAGTAGTATGGTTAAGCAAAGACATGGCCTCTTTGCAAGCATCCCCATCAAGCTGCTCTTCCATAATAACAACCCTCTGAGAAGTTGGGCCTCCAGGAGAATGACCAGTAGAGCTGCTTGGTGGCAGTGCAGATCCTTGACCTCGTTTGGACTTCCTTTTGACTGTTTTCAGACGCCAAGCGATGTATCCTGTGTTGCTGGGAGCATCATAGAAGTGTTCCTGAAAATAAACAAATACATATGTTGTCATACTTAGCTCATAGGAAATCTCATAATTCAACTGTCAATGTCATGCACACAGCTTTATGTCACATCATGCAAGAAGGACATGATAGTGTCATGCAAACAATAATAATGACTATTACATAGCCTTTCTTGGAATATGGATCCTTGAGGGAAGGGAACAGCATCACTATCCCAAGAGCATACTCTTCTCTGGTTGCTTTAGTGGGGAGGTACCTGAGAGGATATATTAGATTAGTTAATCTAAATGTATGCAATGAACATGCAGTTATTTGACACAAATAAAATAACATGAAACACATACCCATGATTATCCACCATGTGAGATACCAGGATGTTAACCATTTCTCGTCTTGTGCCATCTGTTAGGGTTCCTGTTGTTTGGTACTGCTGTAGTACGCCTTCACCACCAGACTTGCCTCGCAACACACCGTCAATCAACTAATAAAAACAAAACACGTGAGAAAGCAACACATGGTGATAAATCACCTTTCCAGAGACTGAGGGTCAAAACATTTGAAGCAACACATGAGAATAAAACTGATACCTGTTTAGCAGACACTGCACCAGTTGTTTCCTCAATTCTTGGTCTCTTGCTAGGGACCACATCTAGTATTATAGTTGATGCATTTGAGCTGAAGCTTGAGTCAGACAACTCAGAAGCGGAGGTGGAGCAATCAGAGAATTCTAAAGGAAAAGAAAAAAAGTAGGCTAAATAATTGTAGGGTGTGTAGAGTGCTTGCTTAAATGCCTGTCTTTAGACCTCACCATCATTTGAGAAAACTGTCAGCACCACATTGCCCTGTCCAACGAGGTCACTGAATATCTCAGCATCAACATCTGTCCCTGTTGCATCCTTGTATGCAACTTCTGCATCAGGTGGCAGGCAAAATCTCTCTATGACTGGAAAAGATAGTACAGTGAGAATAAACTGAATGTGCTTTTCATCGCAGCACTGTTTGTCTCACAGCAAATTACTTCACATTAAATGCATTCATCCACCACTGTATAATAATTAAATAAACCTAGAACATGTTCCCTTACAAAACCCATCCCCACTAGGAGTTCAAATTTGATGTGCCATGATATATGCTTAAAGGAGGAGTTCACCCAAAAAATGATTTATTTTCTATCAATTGCACACCCCATGAAGCCTTGAATACATGGATTTATCTAGTTTTTTGTCGCATTCCTAAGCCAATCATTTGATGCCCGGGTGTATTTCCGGTAGGAGACACAAAGAATCTACTTTGTGTCTCCTACCGGATACATTGGCCGGTAGGAGACAGGAATCAAATTATTAGCTTAGGAATGGCACAAAAACACAAATAAATCCATGGATTCAAGGCTTCATGGGGTGTGCAATTGATAGAAAATAAGTAATTTTTTGGGTTAACTACTCCTTTAATGTTACCTTTTTCATGGAACTGCATAAAGTCAAACCTTCCATCAACTTCATCCAACTTCACATACTTCTGCAGTTGTTTGTACTTCACCTGGACCAGCATTTTTACTCAGAACTGCAAAAAGATAACAAAATAAATTAACACAAATAACTACAAATGAAGCTTAGTTACTATATGCAGTAGTTATAGTAGGCTACAAACAAAACAAAGCTTTGTTTTCATCCTTGGGAATTACAAAATTGTCATAAAGTTGGAGACTTTTTTTACCACGGTTATTTTGTTAGAAAAAAATGCTAGACAAGCTCCCTTATCTTAAAGTAGCAACAACATCCTACGTACCTTCATTGACACCACACTAACAGGATCGGTCATAATCTAATTTTAATGTTCTGTGATTCTTCTACACATAGAAGTAATGCAGCCATCCTCTTTAAATCATGCCTGCATCAGAGCTTTTGCAACAGGTGGTGGTTGCTGATTAATTAATGGCAAGTAGGCTACACACAGAGCACAATGAATTTGAATGCTATGGAGGTGAATAAGAATAATGTTCACTGTTTGTAGCCTTTACAGAATAAACTTGTGAGCATTTGGCTTAGTCTATTTTCAGTGCAAATGGCCATGCAAGACCACAGACTGCATGGTTTATGTAACCTGTTCACCATTACTAGTCTTGACAAACATTTTGTAAAGCATAATAGGCCTACATCTCCGTGGATGTTAATTTGTAGCTACATACTGCAGTTTGCAGCACATATTTACAATTATTTCAATAAGTATGCACTTACCATGAAATGATGTTGTTAGAAGAACACACATTGAAGAACATCCAACATCCACCGTCAGTTGTGCTCATCAATTCAAAATGAATTACAGGTGCGGGCGGGAGGAACTTAATTAACTCTCTGCAGAGTTGGGTTAACACTGATGTGAACACCATTTAAATCAGAAAGTGTTAAAATTACACTTTGGGAGTGAAAATCAACTCTAGGCGGAGTTGGGTAACACTGATTTTAATCAACTATTTAAAACAACTCCAAACACTTAACCATTACATCAGAAAGTGTTAAAATTACACTTCTGGGAGTGGAATTAACTCCGGGCTGAGTTGGGTAACACTGAAGTGATCAACTCTTTCAAATAACTCCAACATTGAACCCAAATTAAATATGAAGGTGTTAAAATGACACTTTGGGAGTTGAAATCAACTCTGCAATGTTTAACCCTGAAATTTCAACTCTTGAATTTTTGCTGTTACCTGAGTATATACTTTGTCCACCTCTGACAAAGCCCGAGAATGTCTTCCTAGACATTACTCAGGGGCCTTCAACAGGGGGTCCGCGACCCCTATAGGTGGTCCTCAGAGTTACTGCAGGGGGGCTGCCAAATCTTTGTGTGATATAAGAACCTTTTTTTCTTTTTCTACATTAACCGCTTTAACCCTATAGCATCACAACGCATCGTTGTAGATCGGCTAAGTACAGAGCCAAAGCTCAAGTTTACTAAGTAAGAGGGTTCAAGTTGTTAAATGTCTGAAAATTCACATGGACATGAATCCAACATATAGAAAAGATCATGTGTAAACAAACAAACAAACCAACCATGAATTTACACAACATTGATGATACTGCTGTCAAACAAGTCTATGAAATCTATGAAGAAGTTGAATCTGCAACACAGTTGTATACAATATAGTGGGGGTCCCTGTTTCATATCTCTCTCAGCTGAGGGGTCCATGGCCTGAAAAACGTCCAAGACCCCTGGTGTCGAGCAGTGGTTCTCAACCTTTTCAGCCACCCCAAAATAATCATGTTTGAACTGGGGAACCCCCACCCTGACAAGCACTTGGAATTGTAGGAGTTAAATAATTGTGAAAATAGCGAATCTACACACTCACAAAGCCTCGCGTTGCAAGGCGTTGTGAGCTTGTAGATCAGCTATCTACAAAATGTTTGGAAAATGTTTGGAAAATGTTTGGAAAATGTCTGAAAATGTCTGAAAATGTCTGAAAATGTCTGAAAATGTACTTCATAATTTGAGGAATACTTGAGTATTTACCTGAGTATAATACTTTGTCCACCACAGAGAAATGTGACAGGTAATATTATATTGTACAGTATATGACCAGCACTGCTCTGTAAAACGGTAGACAATTGTTGATGACTGTTGACACTACAGAATGAGGAAATAATCAGTGGTGTAAAGTAAATAAAGTACATTCATTCAAGTACTGTACTTTTTACTGTATAATTTTGAGGTATAATTTGAGTATTTCCAATATTCAGTAATTTTACTTCTACTCCACTACATCTCAGAGACAAATATTGTACTTTTTACTCCACTACAATTATTTGAAAACTTTAGTTACTAGTTACTTTACAGATACAAATTATTATATTATAAAACATACATTAACCACTTAAGCTCTATTTTATAAATAGTGAGGGCAATCACCCAGGAAATTATGTTCCAATAATAAATCATGTGTTGCCATCTATGCCCACTCCACCCCCTCCCTGTAAAGGAAACAGTCACAAAACAACAGCCACCCTCCCCAAACTCTCACACACAAATAAATGTCATCAAAATTATGACGTGAAAAAAGATGCACAATAAACTTGTTATTTTTTCCCAAAGTGTAGAGTGCCTAATATAGTTGACTGCAACGTTTAAATGTTAGACAACTCTGTTTACACATTTCTTTATTCTAGTAGGGCCCAGAGATGGGGACTCGAGTCGGGGACTCATACTCGAGTCGCCACAAATGAGACTCCAGACTCAACTCGGACTCGCCCCTCAAAGACTTGAGACTTGACTCGGACTCGAGCTCAAAGACTCGTGGACAATCATTATTTTTTTTTGACAAATAAATGAATGAAATGCCCCAAAAAAATCCACTCCCCTGTCCCCTCCTGCAAAGAAACCTCCGCTCCAGTGTGCGCTGCGCGGAGCTGGCTCCCAACCGGCTTCAGTCAAACTGCTTCGTGCTGCTCATTAACGTAAACATGGAGAGGCGAGCACAACAGCTGCTATGTGTGTGGCCGCCGCGGCCTTTCATCATAAAGTTTAAATATAAAAACTTCTAAATTAAAAAAATATGTTTAGCTCAGAATCAGCTATATAACCTCAGTTATCTTGGCATTTGCTTACATTTTTTATAAGATGGTCGGATCATCTGTGACAGCACGTTTAGGAAACATCGGATTTTCATTTTGCGCCGCTGTCTCGTTAAACCCAGCTGGATGAATATTCAACACTTCACCACGGTAAACGCTACGCTCATGTAATGTTCACTGCATTAAAGCTGTGGTTCTCAAACCTTTTCAGGCCGTGAGTGACCCCCCAAAAGAATCATATTTGAACTGGGGATCCACATTTAGTTTGACTCGGTTCCACAGATAAATATTGTGAAAATAGCAGATCTACAAGCTCGCGAGGCATTGTGAGCCCCGTTGTGGTCCCGACCCACAGGTTGAGAACCACTGACTACAAGCAAGTTACATGTCTATGTTGTCGACCACGTAATGTAATATACTTATTTGGTTTCCAAAATGCGTAGTGTTGTATACTCCGTCGCGCCTCATTGTTTATGTGCCCAAAAGATCAGATCTGTAAGCTGTCGACACGCCATGACGCAGCGCGTTGATAGCTTGTATGTCTTTTATTTTGGGTAGGTAGGCGACGGCACATTACGCGCGGTAGCAATGTATCTGGGTTTGAGAGGCTATGATTGATGTAAACTTACAGTAGCCTACTAGATTATAGCTGGCAGTTGTCACACTATTGTAGCTCTGTTCGGGATTATTGCACAAAGGTGGATAATGAAAAAGTTGCACTTTGCGAACGGGGACAATAGCCTACTTGGACATAACTGCGTCACTTCAGAGGAAACTAAATGGAGCTACTTCAGAGATGTTTACACCCCCCCCTGGAATCCATTAGAATGGTGGAAATGGAGCGTAAACGATAACAGCCAACGTGAGTATATATTTCCTGAAACTGGCCGATGTATAGCCATATGCATTGCTACTGTATGTGACTGTGTACCACCGCCCGGCCGGGTCGGTCGGGGGAGGTCCGTGTTGTAGGCAGGGGTGCAATGCTCACTGGACGGCCTTGCACGGCGTGCAAGAACCTATTTGACCAGGAGCACGCGCAGGCACACGCATAGATTTAAAACTACTTTAAATTCACACTTCAACAAAGTTTACAAAGGCTCCCGACTCACGCCAGGTACATTAACATAGGAATTAGCCTAGATGCATATCAATTGTCCATTGTGTGACCTATAGTTAAAATACAGTGCAAGCACATCCCAAATGAGCATAGCAATACTGGTTGTAGGAGCGTTGACGTTACGCTCAAGAGACATCACAGCAGTGTGCACTAGATGTAGGCTATACCCAAACACGATGACATGCCAATCTTCCTTAATAAAACATATGTAGACCAACTAGCAGCAGTAGCCTTGGTCGGCTGTGTGTGAGCCTGTGCCTTCCGCAGTTGAGCTGCGCTATAAGATGCAAAGGAGCCTAAATGAATGTATCCAACTACTATTTTGATAAACATTCATTCTGTGCATTTCTCACTTCGGGTTGGGTTTGTGGACCATCATAACTGTATTTCAGCCTTAGGCTACATTGTATAAATGAATAAATAAATTAAGAAATTAAGAAAAAAAAAAGAAAAAAAAGAGACTCAAGTCAGACTCGAGACTCGACTCGGACTCGTGGCTGCAAGACTCGAGACTTGACTCGGACTCGACCCTCAGAACTCGAGACTTGACTCGGACTCGAGCTCAGAGACTCGTGGACATCTCTGGTAGGGCCATATGTTGAATTGTACATATCTCTGCTGTCGGGCAGAAACCAGCTAACTCTAAAATGTTCATTTCTCAGGAAATTACTAAAACAAAACAAAAAGTGGAGTTAGGAGGTTTTGTTCATCATTGATAAGAACAGCTGAATGGGCCTCCAAGCTCACAGTGAGGTTGGAGGTCAAAAGGGGGTGGAGCCTGGAGTCAGCAAACCAGCTAACTCCACCCCCTTTGGTGGAGTTAGCTGGTTTAGCAGAAAGTTTGAGGATCCAATGGAGTTAGCTGGTTTTGTCAGAAGCGCTTTTTAATACTTTTCATTGGTTCAATATGTTTTTTCACCAACACACAGACGTTCAATAGCACTGACTTATGAAAAGAAAATTAAAAGCTCAAAAATGTAATTAGCTCGTTTCTGCCAGACAGCGACGATATATATTATATATATATTATACATTATAATCAATACAGTCAATAAAGCCACTTGAATTTAATTTAATTGAAGTGGAGAGTGCCTATACTAATACTTGACTGCAAAGTTGCAATGGTACATATACAGTAGCCTACATAAATACACACACACACGCACGCACGCACACGCGCACGCGCGCACGCGCACGCGCACACACACACACACACACACACACACACACACACACACACACACACACACACACACACACACACACACAATTAAATCATAGACATATAAAGGTAGACGCTGCCTCCGACTCTGGGCTGTCTGTATCTGTTTTACTTATACTCAAGTAAAACATTTGAGTACTTTTTCCACCTCTGGTATCTATGTTATGGTTTACGTAGCCCACCCCATTCAGATGGAGTGAGCATGTGAATGGTCAGCTGATCAGGATTTGGCACTGCTTTGAGTTTGTCTGCCTGAACTAGCTTTGCAGCCTTCCCGTCATAAATCATTATTTCCTTCAGTGTGTGTGCATGTTAATTCAGGTGTGCCAGTGGGACCGCCCCGTGTGGGGAATCACCCAGGAAAGTGTTCAACACTAATCCATGTGAACGGGTTGCTTAATCTTCCATTGTTTCCTGTTCGTTCTCTTTCCCACAGCTGCTGAGTATTTACAAAAACATTTTGGTCTTCTTCCTCTTCAAGGCTGAAACGTTTGACACAGTCACAGCAAATGAGTAGCTAGTGGTGTAAAGTAACTAAGGACATTTACTCAAGTACTGTACTTAAGTACAATGTCGAGGTACTTTTACTTTACCGGAGTATTTCCAATTGTCTATATTTTTACTTCTACTCCACTACAATTATTTGAAAATGTTAGTTACTAGTTACTTTGCAGATATAAATGATTCCATTATAAAACATACATTAACAGAATCAGAATCAGAATCAGTTTTATTGTCACATCACAGGTTTACAAGGTAAAAAAGTGGGCGAAATTATTTTTTGTACATCGCAACGTTAGTTTCCATAGAAAGAAGAGGGGGGGGGGAGAAGAAGAGGGATAGGGGCAAGTGGGAAGGAGATCAAAACAAGAGAGCAACAGAAGGCCAGACAAGTTATCTACATATTTACAAATTACCTGAGATAATAAAAAACAAAAAAAACTAAACTAAGGTGCCTGAGCATAGCAGCAATGTATTGTATACTGTGCATGTTATACTTATACTGTGCATGATAGACAATGGACGTTAAGGTGCTTAGAGGAAAAAAGAGCACAATAAAAAAAGACAAAAAAAGTCAGTGCGTTATACAAGGGATTAAGGTGCAAAAGGTCAGTGCGTGTCCACCTAGAGTGGACTGACCCTAGTATAATCCGCAGGTAGCTCCATGAGGGAGTGCAACAAAAAGTCATTTGTACCTGGTGTAGTCCACAGGTGTGTCCGAGGGGGGGCTAAAGTCCAAGTCATTGTCCCTGGTATAATCCACAGGTGTGTTCAGGAAGAGCCAGAAAAGTCTGCGCCGCCTGTTGTCAGGCTGCTGAACAAGGCCTATGCCTCATTCAGGCTTATGCCCCATTCAGCATTCTGACAGCAGCCGGATTGAAACTACACCAGAACCTGGTGGTGGAACTCTTGATACTGCGGTAGAGCCCCTTGCCCGGTCGCGGTCGTTGTAGGGGGTTGAACAGTCTGTGACTTGGGTGGTGCTTGTCCTTGATGATGCGCTTGGCTTTGACCACGCACCGCTTTTTGTACAGTTCCTGGAGCGCTGGGAGCTCGAGTCCCATTATCCCGATTATGCCGATCGCACTACTCGTTGTAGGCTGATCTTTTCTCGGGCAGTGCAGTTCCCGTACCAGGCCGTGACACAGCCTGTTAGGATGCCTTCAACAGAACTGTTGTAGTACAGCCTGAGGATGCGATGTCCTACTCCGAGCTTCTTCAGGCGGCGGAGCCAGTACAGCCGCTAACCTCTTTAGCCTTATTTTATACCTAGGCTATTTGAAAGTAGGTATAAAATAAGTACTAGTATTAATTAATTAATAGTACTAGTATTAATACTTTTGGTATTTTAAGTATATTTTGATACCAATACTTTTGTGCTTTTATTCAAGTACATTTTGAATTCCTGACTTTTACTTACGTAACAGAGTACTTCTACATTGCAGTATTGATACTTTTACTTAAGTAAAACATTTGAGTACTTTTTCCACCACTGACCAAACATAACCCAAGTCCTAACCTAACCCAAACCCGAACCATACTCTTTCTTAGGTATTAACTCTTAAAGATGCACTATGTAACTTTCCTATTCTAACCCGGATTTCAACCCAGTTTCCTATTATTTTTTATTATATTAAAATGTCCTTTCATCATGTGTTTATTTAGCTGATGATGAAGTTGGTGTCAGGGGACCAGAGGGTGGATGTTGTCCTCAGTGCCAGTGGCGTAAAGTAACTAAGTACATTTACTCAAGTACTGTAGGCCTACTTCAGTAAAAAGAAATTGGATTTTTTACTTTACTGGAGTGTTTCCAATTGTCTTTACTTTTACTTCTACTCCATTACATCTCAGAGGCAACTCCTCTGAGCACAGGTCTCCGCCAGGTCAGGTAGGTTAGTGTGGCCTCTTGTTGGCGCTATAATTGGCCAATGTGAAAAGGGTGCCATTTGTTCTTAGGCCTTGCACGGCAATCGGACACTGCATTAATGATTTGAGGCATTTTGTTCAAAAAAATTGTTTTGCTAAATTAGACCTGCTGGTGGCGCTATAACAGGCAAATGTTAAAAGGGTAGTATTATAGTAGCTGTTATAGCGCCACCATGAGGTTGATTTGAAAAATCTCAAGTGCCATTTCTTTCTCGGCATAGTGGGAATGCGCGTGCAAAGTTTCACGGAAATTGCATGCTGTGTTCATAATTTGAGGCATTTTGTTCAAAACGGAACACTCCAGCAAACTTAAGAAGCCATTTTTAGCCAATCAGGATGGAATATGAAAAATCTGAAAGACTTGTTTTGTGTAATGACTATAGAGATACTGTGTACCGATTTGCGTGATGTTTGGACAAAATCTGTAGGAGTACTGTGAAAAAAATGTGTTTTGCAAAAAGCGGCCTCCTGGTGGCACTATAACATGGCCATGTGAAAAAATTGGGGCAGAGGTTCTGAATTGGCATCCAGGGAGTGTGTGTGCACAGTTTCGCTGCGATCAAGCCAATGGTGCGGGAGATTAGCTGTCCACAGACGGACAGACGGACAGACGGACGGGACAGACAGCCTTTCGGCCTGGTGGAGACAAATATTATACTTTTACTCCAATACCATTATTTAAAAAATTGAGTTACTAGTTACTTTGTAGATTTTGATTATTATTACAAAACCACTTCAGCCCTATATACATTTCGGCCTTTTGAAAATAGCTCACAATGCGTCGCGATGCGACGCATTGTGAGCTGCTATTTTCAAAAGATTTTTATACATTTGAAAACTTGTGAAATGGGACATTCTGCATAATGAGTACTTTCTACTTTTGGTACTTTAAGTACACTTTGATACCAATACTTGTATACTTTTACTCAAGTACATTTGTAATACTGGTGCTTTTACTTGTAACCAAGTATTTCTACATTGTAGTATTGATACTTTTACCTAAGTACACAATGTGACTGTGAGTACCTTTTCCACCACTGGTACCAACCAGTTTTGAAAAGTTTGAAATGTGCTGAACTCCAAACTCACCCCATCTGTGGAAGAGTGCAGTTTGTATGAGCAGGAGCTCAGTTTAGTTTAGTTTTTTCTTCTTCTCCTTTATGTTTTTTATGCTTCGTTTTGTTGCCAATTTGATAGCATCATGCTAACAAAAAACATTCAACTATATTAGGCAGGGGGCCTCAACTGTTAAAAAAATAAAATAAAAATGACCTGAGGTCCGGGGCCACACGACTGTGACAACAAACTTGAACAGTCATGTTCATGGGTAACCATTTAACCCATTAAGACCTGAGGCCGATTCTACAAATAGAAAAATGCATGCCAAGAGCATCATCACCTGTAAAACTAAGTTTGTGGTATATCTGTTAAATCTGCCCTTGTGGCCTATGTTACGCGGGTAAAACCAAAAGAGAACTTTAAGTGAGGATTTCAGAACATAAAGGTAATATTAGAAACAAGGATGAAAAATCGCCCGTGGCTAGACATTTTAATTCGGCGGGACATGAGATTTGCTCTCTGAGGTTTCAGGGTATAGAGGCTAATTCAGCCTTTAAAAAGAGGTGGTGATCGAGAGAGATTTCTTTTACAGAGAGAGGTGGTGGATACACATCCTACAGACTGAACACCCTAAAGGGTTAATGAAGAACTGTTGCTAGGCTGTTTTTTTTTATTTTTATAGCAGTGGGCCTTTTTTTTGTTAGAAGAGGAGTGCTGCTATAATAATAGTGTACACTGTTTAGTGCAATAAGTTATTTGTCTTTAAAAAAACAAAAATAAGGATTATGCCTCTTTCTTGTGATACTGTATATAGACCCCTTAACAGCCGACGTCACACTGGCTGCAAACGTCACACTGGCTCCAAATGAAACCCATTCTGTGGGGTTGGGGTCCGCTGAAACAAGCACACCCCAAAACAGGTTGAGAATTGATTGCATGAAACAATCACCTGTGCATCCAGTCTCAATGTTGGTAAACAAATAATTGGTCTATACTGCAGTATTTAAAATGTGTCTTTTATAATACTGTGGTGCTAATTTTGAAGGAAATCTGAGTCTGTCTTTATATATCTAAAAATGGACTAGCTTGTTGTTTTTCTGGTTTGCTTTTTGCTTTCTTGTTTTTGACCTTCCTGTAGAAATATTGTGCTTGATGTAAACATGGCAAATATTATTATCACCCGGACCGCTTTGTGCGTTGCATCGAGGTCCCCTTATAAGTGACACTGATTTTGTATGCTTCACGGTAAATGAGTTGCTGCTGGGGGCAATAAGACATTGAATACAAAAACAGATCCTAAAAGGATGAGTGCTGGTATTCTTTTCAAATAAACTTCTACAAATGCCTTCTAAATCGGTAGTTGTCAAACTTTCAAGATTTTTCAAAAATGCCCCAAAATAGCAGATGTACAAGTGATGCGCTGCGAGCTTGTAAATCTGCTATTTTTGAATGGCCAACACTAAGATCTAAAATGGCGCAGATGCTTTCCCAGTTTTAATGGGTCCAGTATGTTTGATTTGATGTGATTTATTTGATACTTCATGATTGCTGCCCAATTCTGCCCTAAGTTAAACACGGAAAATTCTGTACTTTGTGCACTTCAGGAAGTTGACGAGCTGACACCGAGCCCCCAGAACCGGGGGGGAAAAGGGAAATGCTCTAAAGTCCTGGTGGCCGACTCTGGTAGTGCATTTTAGCTTAAGACCCAAAAGAAGACATTAGACATTTTGCCCGGGACCTAAGCTGGTGAAAATAGAAGATCTACAAGCTCGTCGATCTGCTATTTTCACAACTCCTTAAACTGTCACTGGGTGAAAAAATGGGTTACAAAAATCGTGGGATAAAAATTACTGTTTTTTATTTATTTATTTAACTCTTTGACTGCCAGAGTATTTTCATAAAGTACTCCCCCAGTGCCAGCGATTTTCGTGTTTTTTTTATTTGTTATTTTGTTATTTAATTTTCATATAGTTTGTCTAGCTGCGGTTTTGAACACATACGATGGTTCCACCAGCAGAGAGCAGCAAATAGACACCTTCATCAGCTCGCTGACTCGCTGCCCCCCCCCCCAAACAGAGCCAAACAGTCAAATACGTCAAACCGGATGTGACGTGTTCTCAGATTCTCCGATCGGCCAAAATTACGATGTGATACACGACGGCGATGACTGTTCGTCACCCAGACTATAGATTATAGAAGTGGACCTCTCCGTTCGTTTTTTATACCGTGTGAAAAACCGCGTGTTTCCCTATTCTGGCCGAAAATGACCGGGAAAAAAAAGAAAACCGGAAACGGAATCTGCGTCATAAAACCGGATGCAGGTGTGGGTGAAGTAAGTGGAACGAAACCTAGAATGAAAAATAATCAGAATAGCGCGATCAGAGATTAAACAATGAACGCGCGTCTAACACGTCGACGGCCAACTGGACAAACTAGCAATTGACGCGTTATCGAGTCAACCGCAGTCAAAGAGTTAATGAAATTATAAGATGAACATTTGTGTTTTTTTTTTGTTAAAACTTTTTAAAATATTTTGAAATAATATATGTTTTTTAAATGTAGGAAACAGAATTGAGTCTGTTTCCTAAATTTACTGTTATTCTATTATTATTTAGGAGATATTTACTCGAGACCCATAAAAATTGGTCCGCGACCCAAAGATGGGTCCTGTTTGGGATGGCACTGTTTGGGAAATGGGTGAAAACGGTTTCGACCAATGGGCTCGACTCACAAGCTTGCACACGGGCCTGCGCATGGGATTGGTCACAGAGGTAGAGACTACTGCCCATTTGAGACATAACTCTATGACGCGAAACCTCGCGGAAGGGCCCCGCAACGCCATCGAGCAACTCCATAGAAATGAATGGGCAGGAATTTCCGGTTACCACTCTAGATACATTATAACTCCATGGCTGACAAAGGCTTTTCACTGAGTTTCATTTCAATAGTCTTTTTCACAGAACAGCACCATGTTGGGGGCACGGTGGCACAGTCGGTAGCGCTGTCGCCTCACAGCTAGAAGGTCCTGGGTTTGATTCCCGCCGGAGACGCTGTGGGCGCTGGGGGTGTGTCCTCTCTTCCGTGTCATCAGTGCCCATACCCTAGGTGGGGTTGGTGAAAGGGCCTACTCTGTGTGGAGTTTGCATGTTCTCCCCATGTCTCCTAGGGAAGTTACCCTCACAAAAAACATGTAGTGATCCTGGTCTCTATACTGCTTCCCCCTGGTCAGCCGGGGCGCCTGATGG
>NC_137613.1:54355273-54360273 GCF_963280865.1 Gymnoscopelus braueri
TGAGGAAACAGACAGAGGCGACATTAACACGATACATTTATTTGACTATCAGCATGGTCATTTGCTCGTAGGATTCTACTGAAGCATCAATGAGAGTTAGATGCCAGAAATGTAACTTGTCTCTTGTTCACAAAAAAGTATGGTTACATGAAATTAATTAATCTCTCTGCAGGGAGGGAAATAGAAAAGGGTGCGTTGTTTGTTCCCGCCCTCCCCTACTAAAATGTTTGAAAATAGCCGATCTACAAGCTCAGTTTGTAGATCTGCTATTTTCAAATAGCCTAGGTATAAAATAGGGCTAAAGTGGTTAATATATGCTTTATAATGTAATCATTTATATCTGCAAAGTAACTAGTAACTAATGTTTTCAAATAATTGTAGTGGAGTAAAAGTACAATATTTGCCTCTGAGATGTAGTGGAGTAGAAGTAAAAGTATAGAGAATTGGAAATACTCCAGTAAAGTAAAAGTACAGTACTTGAGTAAATGTACTTAGTTACTTTACACCACTGCCGGGCATTGTGTGGCATTGCATGGTAGCAGTAGTGTCTCAGAGCCTATAATATCTCCCCCGGCCAAGGGGGAGTTCACCTTTAGGTAATGTTCACCTTAAGGTAGTGTTTTTTAAATTTTCTTTACTATGGGTTCCCAGATTGACCTTTAGGCAGTGAACCAGGGACCACCACCCTGACTAAGAATCAACCTGGGGACCACTGTTGTGTTTGGTGTGGATACGTGGGCTAAGATTAGTTACAGGTGGCGGGTTGGGGTGGCCCTTGAAGATTGCTTGAAATATGCTAATGGACCAGAGCTCAAAAAAGGTCGAGAACCAACAACCACTGATCTATTCCGCTTACTTTATCCAACCTTCCATATTAAACTCATGTTAACTGATACTATACTGATCTGTAACATTTATGAGTAAGCAAACACATGTTATTACATTGTCACATTTCATAATAATGATGACACTTTCCCTTCTTGAGATTCTAACTCCCTTTTCTGTGGAATTTCTTGACCTCAGACTTCCCAGTAACTGACTTCATTGACTCGTCATCTTAGGTCACCAGGTAATTTAGTGCATCTTAATGCCATGGACCACTAATGGTCCATGGCATGATTACAGGAGGTCCATGTCTGTCTTTTCTTGGCTGTAGTGGTGGTCAGGGACAGAGTCTCATGTCATTTTCTGTCTCCAAACTTGCCCTGTTCATAATACTGTTATCGTTGCTGTCGGGCAGAAACCAGCTAATAAATTTTGACGCTTTTGCATTTTTTCCATACATCAGTGCTATTAAACCCCCTTTACGTCTGTGTGTTGGTAAAACAAATATTAGACCAATGAAAACTATGAAAAAGTGCTCCATTGGATCCTCAAACTTTCTGCTAAACCAGCTAAAGGGGGTGGAGTTAGCTGGTTTTGCTTCTTTTGACCTCCAACCTCATTGTGAGCTTGGAGGCCCATTCAGCTGTTATTATCAATGATGAACAAAACCTCCTAACTCCACTTTTTTCCCCTGAATAATGAACATTTTGGAGTTAGCTGGTTTCTCCCCGACAGCAGAGCTATAAAATTAATATTCTTCAGGTATGCCAGTGTGGCAATACCACTCTCACAGATATAGCCTACATCGTTACAAAAGGCACATTTCATTGAGCTTTTACTGTCTGAAAACTCATCCAGTACTTCACAAGGGACTGTGTTTCATACATGTCTCTTGAAAGAGTCTGTCGACAATGAGCTGATCCTCTTCTGTAGTAAAGCTTGAAGTACTTTTGGAATTAAAACACAGGCCGACTCCAATGACCACTGATAATGTTTTTAATGCCACTGTCCTCATATCACACACATACCAAATGACTAAGTCTCTCCAAAATAAAATAGAAATAAAATGATGAACGGAAACAAAATCTTCACTTTATACATTACTGAATGGATGACCAGGGACCACATGAAATACCCTCACGGACCACCAGTGGTCCAAGGCACACCAGTTGAAAACCTCTGGTGTAAAGTAATAAGTACATGTACTCAAGTACTGTACTTAGGTCCAATTTTGAGGTACTTTTACTTTATTGTTATATATGAATTGTTATGGTTGTATTATTATTATTATTATTATTATTATTATTATTATTATTATTATTAGTAGTAGTAGTAGTAGTAGTAGTAGTAGTAGTAGTAGTAGTAGTAGTAGTAGTATAATATTATCAACAGGCCTGAAAATCTATCTATCAGGAGACCACAAGGGGAGCTAAACTCAATTTTCCCATAGAAAGTTGGTGACATTTTCTGCCAACATTTCCCCCTACATATAGTGTTTTATATTTGTGTTATTTGCTATGTTGATGAATTCAATACATGAACCACAATGGAAACAAGTTCCCAGGACTTTGTTGTGTTATCTATAACCTTAATGTCTTAAGGACATGCTGTTTACATTTCTGATTCTGACTAATAAAGTATTCAATCAATCAATCAATCAATCAATCAATCAATCAATCAATCAATCAATCAATCAATCAATTCTGTATATTCTATTGTATATATGTAGTGCATATCTGAGTGGTGGTTTACAGTGGTGGAAAGTAACTAAGTACATATACTCAAGTAGGGAGACCAAGGACAAAAGTAACACTTTTTGTATTTGCCTTCATAATTCACAGACTACTTGAAATATCCTAGTCATCTTTTGCTATAAGAAACGTATGTGCCCTAATTAATAACACAATTTTTAAGCTTTCACTAATAAGGACAAGACTAAAATATTAATTTGAATGTTACAGTGTTACAATTGCCCCCGTGACGGGGGCAGTTGTAACAGTGGTTGGGGGCAATTGTAACACTGTAAAAATAAGTCATATTAACATACTTTATCTCAAATAAAAGCACATCACTAAGTAATATGTTTTTTTTATAATTTAACATTTTTACTTACGAATGTTTTATATGCACAATAAAAATTATTTTGTATTTTCATTCGAATTATTTAAAAAATATATATATATTTCTTCAAATGTATGTCTATTTTATTTAAATGTATTTTTACTTTGAAATGTAGTGACATTTAGTGAAATATGTTCATTTATTAACATAAAAGTATGTAATCCCAGACAAAAAATCAGCTTGCATTGAAAACACATTGTTACAATTGACCCCGGTCACTTTGTTACAATTGCCCCCGATGGGGCAACCATGATAAAATCCCATATTCTAGCTAGAAACACCTATACTAGCATAGGCTGCTGACGTTAATTTGTGACCAATAACATAGAGATACAATTCATCTAAGTTTGAATTAGCTGACATCTTATCTTTAGACAGCAGAAGGAAAATACTGTACACTCAAAAATGTACGTTTACACCTCAAAATCAGTTTTTTGTTGAAAACTTCTGCTGAGATGAAATGATCATTCTATCCTTCCATAGGCAGAGAGAGGACCCGACTGAGCATGTGCACAAGAAGTCTCACCCCTCTAGCTTATTTCTAATTAGAATTATTGAGTGTGTTACTTTTGTCCCCTGTTACTTTTGTCCCTTGTCTTCCCTACTGTACTTAAGTACAATTTTGAGGTACTTTTACTTTACTGGAGTATTTCCAATTTGCAATACTTCTACTCCACTACATCTCAGAGGCAAATATTGTACTTTTGCTCCACTACAATGATTTTAAAACTTTAGTTACTAGTTACTTTGTAGATTTTGATTACTATTACAAAACCAATTCAGCCCTATTTAAACTTAGGCAATTTTAAAATAGCGGATCTACAAGCTCGCGACGCATTGTGAGCTTGTAGATCTGCAATTTTCAAAGGATTTTTATACCTTTTACACATTTGAAAACTTGTGAAATGGGACCTTCTGCATAATGAGTACTTTTACTTTTGGTAATTTAAGTACATTTTGATACCAATACTTTTGCACTTTTGCACTTAAGTAAAACCTTTGGTACTTTTTCCACCACTGGTGGTTAACACTCAGTCACGCTGTGTGTGTGTGTGTGTGTGTGTGTGTGTGTGTGTGTGTGTGTGTGTGTGTGTGTGTGTGTGTGTGTGTGTGTGTGTGTGTGTGTGTGTGTGTGTGTGTGTGTGTGTGTGTGTGTAGATAGGCATCTCATTCTGGTTTCCGTGATGAAGAGATTCCAGGGAAGAGAATATGATCAGATAATTAGATATGACATTCTCTTGAAGTGAAGATATCGTACCTATATGAAACTATTAAAACACACATTTATGCGGTTTGAGAGTCATACTGTAGGTCCAAACGTACAGTTGGCTGTTATAGCGCCGCCATTAGGCTGATTTGAGAAATATTCTGAGTTCCTTGGCCTGCTAGCATGCACGCACTAACACATGCACACACACACACACACACACACACACACACACACACACACACACACACACACACACACACACACACACACACACACACACAGACACACACAATTAAGAATTATAATCTTACATAATCATAAAAAAATTATAACTACAGACTGTAGTGTGGATCTCTCAGAAACACAATGCAGTCCAGATGGATGCTGGCGTGTGTGTGTGTGTGTGTGTGTGTGTGTGTGTGTGTGTGTGTGTGTGTGTGTGTGTGTGTGTGTGTGTGTGTGTGTGTGTGTGTGTGTGTGTGTGTGTGTGTGTGTGTGTGTGTGTGTGTGTGTGTGTGTGCGCGCGCGTGTGTGTGCGTGTGCGTGTGTGTGTGTGTGTGTGTGTGTGCAGTCTTTCACGGGAACACAACAATGAGAGTAGAAGCATGCAACATTCCATCATAACCAGTCTGATGAGCTCATTACTGTATAGAAGGCAAAATGTCCTTCCTCCTCTCTCTCTCTCTCTCTCTCTCTCTCTCTCTCTCTCTCTCTCTCTCTCTCTCTCTCTCTCTCTCTCTCTCTCTCTCTCTCTCTCTCTCTTAATCTCTTCTCCTCAGTTACTGGAAAGTTCTTGTTTTTCTCGATTGTCTCCATGCCTCCTGATCAGCCTGTCAGATCACTG
>NC_137613.1:54365273-54402773 GCF_963280865.1 Gymnoscopelus braueri
GAGATTGTCAATCGGCTATTTTCAGCGAAAGCTTTCCCCCACAATAACAGAAAAACTGAAAAAGATACTAGTACAAAGCCCTGAGGAACTCCGCACAACCATGTGGGTTTTAAATGGTTAACCTCAATTGGCTCAGAGTGGAGGAGAGAGCATCACAATTTGTTACCCAAATATCGAAGCAATTCCACTTTTCTGTGGTTAGTGATGTGCACAGTTATTCCACCAGAGGAAGGTCCACAGATTGTATGCAGGTTCAAAAGTTGTATGGGAAAGCACTCATTGTTATACTCTGCAGCAGTTCTGTGGAACGGGGTTACCTGCAAGCCCTACATGAACCTTAGTGTGTGTCCCCCCATTCTGTGAAAATAGGCAAACATTCTGCATTGTGCTTTTACCTAAACTTTTACCTAAAGTGCAGCAACTATATATTTATGGACATTTGTGTATCCCAAAGGTCAAAATAGCCTTCGCAATTTTATGGGGCTATATACAATTAGTGTAATATCATTTATATGCCGATAACCCATTTGGATGACCAATTAAAACACTTTTAAACCGTTTTATCAGTAAAAATGATTAACATGGCTACTACACTTTAGCTTTGTAGGGTAGAATTATTGTTATTATAATACTATTTATTATAGATGTTATTATTGTGTATGTCTCTGCTGCAGTATATGTGTGGTTGTTGTGTGTTGTAGTTAGGTACAGTATAGGTCTGTATTATTGGCGTTTGTCTCCCTCTAATGGACAGACAATACACACCTATTCCTGCTGTCTTTTTCATTACCATCACTCTGCCAGAGTCTCTAATCATTCATTTCTCTCTCTCTCTCTCTCTCTCTCTCTCTCTCTCTCTCTCTCTCTCTCTCTCTCTCTCTCTCTCTCTCTCTCTCTCTCTCTCTCTCAGGACCTCCAACTTCCTCAGATGATGGTGAGTTTAACCACGGTCACAGTAATTTCCTCAATTGTCACCGGAGAGGAGGTAGTAAAGGACCTGAATATGTCTGACAGTGTACACGTAGAGTACATGTACTCAAGTACTGTAATTAGGTAAAATGTTGAGGTATTTTTTACATTACTGGAGTATTTCCAATTTGCTGTACTTTTACTTCTACTCCACTACATATCAGGGGCAAATATTGTAGTTTTACTCCACTACAATTATTTGAAAACTTTAGTTACTAGTTACTTTGCAATGATCAATTATTATATTATGGAACATACATCAACCACTTTAGCCCTATTTTATACCTAGGCTATTTGAAAATAGCAGATCTACAAGCTCACAACGCGTCGCGTTGTGTTTGAATTCCGGACTTTTGCTTGTAACGGAGTATTTCTATATTGCAGTATTGATACTTTTACTTAAGTAAAATAACGGAGTACTTTTTCCACCCCTGTGGGCGAGTTATAGGGACCTCCGGGAGGGCCTGACACTAGAGCAGAATGGTTAATAAAAAACACAGATACAACTGCAGCACTGCAAAGGGCAAGTTGGGTGGAGTGGGAGTGACGGTGAATGTTGTCTAAATAGCATTCTTAACATTTGTAGTCAAGGAAACAGTACGTGTATCTACATAGCATAACATGAACGTGAACAAGTAACCAACAAACATTTGCAAAGTATAACTAACATCTATCAAAATATAGGCATCAAGAACAGTCTTTTAAAATACAAGCCATTACACAGATTAGCAAAACTATTAATATAGCCTATAATACAATATAGCCATCATTATAACCACTTTAACCATATTTTATACTTTATATACTTTTTATACAAAACAAAAAATGATAGATATACAAGTTCTTAGCGCATCACTTCATGCCACGCTATGAGTTCGTACATTTTTGCAAATCTTTGGATTATTCAAAGATTTTCCAAGCTAATAGCTTCAAAGAGCCAACTATATTATATCTATTTTTAAAGCAATTTAGTTTTACTCAAATATTTGCTTCTGGGGGTCCCTGGAACCAAATATCTTGAGATAATTTCGGATAATGAAAAAGATAATGAAAACGTTTGAGAACCACTGATATGGCAACATACGATGTTCCTGATGTTTAGAAGACATTTTGTAAAATCTGCCTCCGTTTTAATGTGTAACACATTCAGAGATGGAAATATCAGGACTTTTCGTATGTTAAAAACAATGTTTTGGTCGAGAGACTGTGTGGTGCAGCGGTGGAAAAAGTACTCAAATGTTTTACTTAAGTAAAAGTATCAATACTGCAATGTAGAAGTAGGCCTACTCTGTTAAAAGTAAAAGTCCGGAATTCTAAATTTACTTGAGTAAAAGCACAAACGTATTGGTATCCAAATGTACGTAAAGTACCAAAAGTAAGAGTACTAAAATGTTTGAAAATACACACAATACACAACACTCACAAAGCGTTGCGATGCGACGCTTTGTGAGCTTGTAGATCGGCTATTTTCAAATAGCCTAGGTATAAAATAGGGCTAAAGTGGTTAATGTATGTTTTATAATGTAATAATTTATATCTGCAAAGTAACTAGTAACTAAAGTTTTCAAATAATTGTAGTGGAGTAAAAGTACAACATTTGCCTCTGAGATGCAGTGGAGTAGAAGTAAAAGCATAGACAATTGGAAATACTCCAGTAAAAGTAAAAGTACCTCAAAACTGTACTTAAGTACAATACTTGAGTACATGTACTTAGTTACTTTACACCACTGGGTGCAGTTGGCTGTATTTAGAGTGCTTATACTGTAAAATGTCAGATGTGGAAGAAGCTTGAGAGGTGGATGAATGGTTCTATTTACAGTGTTGTCATTTAGCTGCTGTTGTCATGGAAACTAACAGTTGTGACTTTGTGTTTCAGGCAGAGAAGGAGCTTTAATAGACCACATGAATGCTGGTAAGACCCTATACTACCCTAGTACTCACATTTTTGTATAAGTAAAAGTATCAATACCACAATATAAAAATACTCTGTTACAACTAAAAGGCCCGTGTTCAAAATGTTACTTGAGTAAAAGTACAAAATTATTGGTATCAAAATATACTTAAAGTACCAAAAGTAAAAGTATTAAAATGTTTGAAAATAGCAGATCAACAAGCTCACAACGCGTCACGATGCGACGCGTTGTGAGCTTGTAGATCGGCTAGCTTTGGTATAAAATAGGGCTCAACTGGTTCTACAAAGTAACTAGTAACTACAAGTTTTAAAAGAACTGTAGTGGAGTAAAAGTACAATATTTGCCTCTGAGATGTAGTGGAGTAGAAGTAATTGAAGTATTGAAAATTGGAAATACTCCAGTAAAGTAAAATACCTCAAACTTTTACTTAGAGTACAGTACTTGAGTAAATGTACTTAGTTACTTTACACCACTGGTGAACACAACAACCATGACATCACATGGTGCTGGCTGAACAGGATAAACACGTTTACACATCATGATACTGTGCAACTTAAAACTATAATTGCCCTCTGATCTTCTTTGTTTTTATGCCATTACATTTTATTTCTCCAGTTCCTTTAACTGCCTCTATATGAATTAAATGTAAAGCATTTTGAATTGCCTTTGTGTGTGTGAGATGTCCTATTTACAATTAATGCATTCTTAAAGGAGAGATCCGGACATTTTAAGTGTTATCTTTGATGTGTCGCTAATCACTCACCATCATTGAAAGGGACGTTGAGTTATTCCAGATAGTCCCCTGTCGTTCAGTCTGTCGACCCCCTCCGTTGGCATAATGGGAGCCTGTGTAAGAGTGAAAATCGTCTATTATAAGCGATACAAAGTTAGTTTTTTCTCTACTACTGCTCATCGTGGACTCTCATGATACTCAAACGTGCACTGAATGTCGCGAGCGAGCTTCCGTTTGTGCAGAACTTGATGACGCTGGTTGCTTGTTTCTTCCACAGAACCTGGCGTCTGTGGAAGAAATAAGCAACCAGCATCATGTCGTTCTGCACGAACGATAGCTCGCTCGCGACATTCAGTGCACGTTTGAGTATCATGACACTCCACGATGAGCAGTAGTAGAGAAAAAACTAACTTTGTATCGGTTATAATAGACAAAACTCCACAAAAATTATTTGAAAACTTTAGTTACTAGTTACTTTGTAGATTTAGATTATTATTACAAAACATACATTAACCACTTCAGCCCTGTATACATTTCGGTCAGTTGAAAATAGCCGATCTAAGCTCACAATGTGTCGCGATGCGACGCATTGTGAGCTTGTAGATTTGCTATTTTCAAATGATTTTCATACATTTGAAAACTTGAAATGGGACATTTGACTTAAGTAAAAGTAGCAATACCACAATATAAAAATACTCTGTAACAACTTAAAGGCATTGTGTTGGGACTGTTGTTTTTTGTTGTTGATGATAATAATGTTTTTTTTTCTTTCATTTAGGTCGTGATGAAGGCACTACAGACATCCCTGTTGGAGAAAATTCAGGTCTGGTAACTAACCAACTAACTGCTGTAACTAGTGATGGAAGAAGTACTCACATGTTTTACTTAAAGGGCAAGATAATTGCTCAATTGATTAGAAATTGATCATTCTAATTATGCTCCTCATTGACTTACATTGTACGCTGAAAGAGCTCTCAAAGTCACTCTTTTGGCATGTAAACAAATGTAAACAAAGTTGATTCAGACAATATAGAACATCACCAAACCCACTACCGTTTTTTTTTTAAAATAAAAATGTCAACTTCCTGCTGATTTGACTATTTGAAGAGCCAGATCGGTGCCAACGGATCCAGTCCGGGTTTTCTTCCTAATACAAATAGCAAAATCAACAGGAAGTTAACATTTTTATTTAAAAAAAAACAGTTCTGGGTTTGGTGATGTTCTATATTTTCTGAATCAACTTTCTTTGCGTTCGTTTACGTGCTAAAAGAGTGACTTTGAGATCTGTTTGAGCGAACAATTTTAGTCAATGGGAGCATATTTAGAATGATAAATTTCTTATCAATGGAGCAATTATTTTTGATTTCTTGTTCACCTTTGGAGTTACATCATGGCAAGGTTACTACACAACCCAAACCTCTACCAAAGTGGTCTTGCCCTTGAAGTAAAAGTATCAATACCCTATAGTATTGTCTGTTACAAGTATTAAACATTTCCTTAAGTACACAAGTATTGGCATTAAAATATACTTAAAGTACCAAAAGTAAAAGTACTCATTATGCAGAAGAAAGTTTTCAAATGAAATCCTTTGAAAATAGCAGATCTACAAGCTCACAACGCGTCGCTTTGCGACGCGTTGTGAGCTTGTAGATCGTCTATTTTCGAATTGCCAAAGTATATAGGTAAATAATATATGTCTAAAGTGGTTTACTAATAATAATCAAAATCTACAAGGTAACAAGTAACTAAAGTTTTCAAATTATTGTAGTGGAGTAAAAGTAAAATTTTACCTTCGATATGTAGTGGAGTATAAGTAAAAGTATTGAAAATTGGAGATGCTCCAGTAAAGTAAAAATATCTCAAAACTGTCCTTAAGTATACTTGAGTACATGTACTTAGTTATACTTTCCACCACTGGTACTACCGGCCTGTCTGCCTGCCTGCCTGCCTGTCTGTCTGTCTGTCTGTCTGTCTGTCTGTCTGTCTGTCTGTCTGTCTGTCTGTCTGTCTGTCTGTCTGTCTGTCTGTCTGTTTACGCGTGTATTCAAGTACACGTGTCCCGTTATAAACTCAGTTGAATCCTGGTCTATGTCAAAAGAAAGCTCAAATGAAAAATGTCACAATCACAATAAATAGATACCATTCTAAAGTTATTGTATAAATGTAGTTGTTGGGGTATTTGTCACTGAAAAATAGCAACGTGAATGGAATCTGCGAAGTGCATGTGTATCTGCAGACTTGAATTATATTGCAGTTCACTGTTAAAGGGCAAGACCAGTTTGGTAGAGGTTTGGGTTGTGTAGTTACCTTGCCATGATGTAACTCCAAAGGTGGACAAGAAATCAAACGTAATTAATCCATTGTTTAGAAATTGATAATTCAAAGTATGCTCCTCATTGACTTACATTGTACAGTGAAACGGCTCTCAAAGTCACTCTTTTAGCACATGAACGTTCAAAGCTGATTCAGACAATATAGAACATCACCAAAACCAGTACTGTTTGTTTTTTAATACAAATTTGAACTTCCTGCTGATTTTACTATTTAAAGATCCAGATCCGTGGATCCAGTCCATTTTTATTAAAAAAACAAACAGTAGGCCTACTGGGTTTGGTGATGTTCTATATTGTCTGAATCTACTTTGTTTGTGTTCGTTTATGTGCTAAAATAGTGACTTTGAGAGCTGTTTTACTGTACAATGTAAGTCAATGCAGAGCATATTTATCAAAATGTACTTAAAGTACAAAAAGTTAAAGTACTAAAATGTTTGAAAATAGATGATCTAGAAGCTCACAACGCGTCGCGACGCGACACGTTGTGGGCTTGTCGGCTAGTTTGGGCGGCGATGGGGTCGGCAAAAATAAATCCCTCATAATATGGGGCCGTAAAGTTTGAGAACCCCCGTATTAGAACATTGTAGTCTATGGCCTATCAATGAAGTAAGACTGTAAGACTCTGTCTCTCTGCTCATCTTCCATGTCTGTCTGTTTTTCCAGGTCCTGCAGATAGTGATGACACAGGTGAACAACCAGGTGTGTGTGTGTGTGTGTGTGTGTGTGTGTGTGTGTGTGTGTGTGTGTGTGTGTGTGTGTGTGTGTGTGTGTGTGTGTGTGTGTGTGTGTGTGTGTGTGTGTGAGAGAGAGAGTGTGTGTGTGTGTGTGTGTGTGTGTGTGTGTGTGTGTGTGTGTGTGTGTGTGTGTGTGTGTGTGTGTGTGTGTGTGTGTGTGTGAGAAAGAGAGAGACAGTGGTGGAAAGTAACTAAGTACATTTCCTTAAGTACTGTACTTAAGTACAATTTTGAGGTGTTTTTACTTTACTGGAGTATTTCCAATTTCCAATACTTTTACTTCTACTCCACTACATCTCACATCCACATATTGTACTTTTACTCCACTACATTTATTTAAACTTTAGTTACAAGTTACTTTGTAGATTTTGATTATTACTACAAAACATACAATAACCACTTCAGCCCTATACATTTTGACCATTTGAAAATAGCCGTACACAATGCACAAAAAAAAAGTACACAATGCGTCGCCATGCGACGCATTGTGAGCTTGTAGATCTGCTATTTTCTATTATTGTATACAAATATAGAAGATTTGTATAAATTTGAAAACTTGAAATGGGACATTCTGCTTAATGGGTACTTTTACTTCTGGTACTTAAAGTACATTTTGATACCAATACTTTTTGACTTTTACTCAAGTACATTTTGAATTCCGGACATTCACTTGAAACAGAGTATGTCTACATTGCAGTATTGATACTTCTACTTAAATAAAACTTTTGAGAACTCTTCCCACCACTGGTCTATAGGCCTAAATGCATTGAATTGCTGACATATGATTGGCTGATTAGAAATTTGCGTTAACATGTAGTTGGAGAGGTGCTTCGGTAAGACTTTATATGAAGTTTGAGTCTATAATGCGTTATAACTACATTTATAATGCTTTATAATGCAAATAAGTTGTAAACGTTATTAGTTGTCATACAATAATATAAACGTTTATAAAGGGTGTTATGAAGCCTTAAAAGCGCATTATAATGCATTATGAATGTGATTATAATGCATTATAAATCCAACCTTTAAGTAAAGTGCTACCTATACCGTATAATCATATTTAATGGTTTAAAAACAAAATTGTTTGAGAGGCATAATTATGTATATTGATCATTGGCAGCAAAATAAATTCATTGATATAACGTCTCTGCTCTACAGGTGCGACAGAAGCGACACAGACAGACAGCGGGACAGACAGCGGGACAGTTGACAGCGAGACAGGTGACAGCGAGACAGACAGTGGGACAGACGAGCGAGAGCTAGAGGAGGAAATGAGGGAGGAGGAGGCGGCGAGTCTAGAGAACGTTGACGATGATCATAGTGACGAGAAAGAACAGAGCAGCAATGAGAGCGAAGAGCAGACTAACGAGAGCGAGGACAGCGATGACCACGACGACAGCGATGACCACGATGACAGTGATGATAGCGATGACGAAAGCCAGGGAGACGAGGTAGATAAGGCGTCAATGCCAGAGGTGGAAGGTGAGACAGAGGTGTCAGACGAACAGACAGACAGCCAGGACAGTGAGGCGGTTGACGACGAGACAGACAGTGCCGATGACATGGGCGATGACAGTAGCCCCACTGACGAAGACGGTGACAAAGACGGTCCGGACAGTGCAGACAGTGCGGACAGTGCGGACAGTCCGGACAGTCCGGACAGCGCAGACAGCGATGACACAACGAGAGACGCCGCAGACAGCGCAGAACCAGAGGAGAATGACAGTGAGACAGGCGACAGCAAGACAGACGACGTACAGGGGGACGATGACAGTGAGATGGTTGACGGCGAGACAGACAGCGCAGCCGAGAACGATGACAATGACAGCGATTCATCAGACAGTTCAGATGACGACAAGGATGACAGTGAAATGACCGACGAAGTCAGTGAGACAGGCGAACAGGAGGACGATGCCGATAAGTCCCCCGAGACAGACAGTAATGAGCAGGACAACAGTCAGGAGGGTGAGACAGGCGACAGCGAGACAGCAGACGGTGCCGATGACAACGACGACATGCTCGTGACAGAAGCTCCAGACAGCAACGAGGAGCCAGAGGAGACAGGCGACTTGCCAGAGGACGCAGAGACAGACAGTGACGAGCAGGGCGACGGTGAGGACAGTGAGACAGGCGACAGTGTGGACGGCGAGACAGGCGATGACTCAAAGTCGAAAGAAGCCGAGATTAGCTTAGAAGAACCGGAGGACAATGACGACAGTGACAATGACGACAGTGATAGCCAGACAGGTGACAGTGACAGCGAGACAGATAGTACAGAGGAACAGGGTGATGACAGTGCGCCCGCTGGTGGCGACAGCGAGACAGACGTTGACGACAGTAATATGTCAAATGCAGCCAGCGACGACACTGGTGACGACACTGGTGACGACACTGGTGACGACACTGGTGACGATACCAGTGACGATATGGGTGACGATATGGGTGACGATACTGGTGACGATATGGGTGACGATACTGGTGACGATACCGGTGACGATACCGGTGACGGCACCGGTACCGGTGACGATACAGGTACCGGTGACGACGACGCAGTGATAACAGTAGAAGGCGACGAAACGGTGGAGCCCGATGCAGGACAACCCGACTCCGTCGAAGGTCAGTATTACGCCACTGTAAAAGCCCTTTTCATAATAGGCTTTATGCAGAGCAGCCATATTGGAAAGAAATTGGGCCTCCTTCACAGGTGTTACCAATCCAACACACTAATTAAGGCTCTGTTCCATTCTGGTCAAACAGAGTCAGGGTGCTGACGTTGTTGCATGTTGGCTCACTGGGAACACCAGTGGGTCTCAAAGTGTGGTCCAGGGACCCTCATGGTTCCTTGAGGGGGTTCCAAATGGCCCCTTACGGTGTGTAATTCTGAGAGTGTAGAAATGGAACCAAATGGTTCCTTTTGTAGACTCTCAGAGTTATGGGGGTCCTTGAAATTAAAAAGTTTGAGAACCATTGTGCTACACGGAATGGAACAGAGTCTTCATTAGTATCATTGGTAACGCCTGTGAAGGAAGTAAGGAAGAGGCCCAGTTTCCTTCCAATATGCCTGCTGTGCATAGAGCCTATTGTCTCTGTCGGATGGAAACCTCACATGTCCAAAACAATATAACTTTTCAGGATTCAAATTAAAAAAAGTAGCAGATCAGCGAGCTCGAAAACGCATCCTTTTAGCAATCATTGTAATCCGTAGCTCTGTACAATCTGCAGACTGTTGATAAAGTATTCAATCAATCAAATCAAAAATAGCAGGTATACAAGCTCATAGTGGGGCACCAAGTGCCGCGCAATGAGCTTGTACATCTGCTATGTGTACAGATCTTAGAATATATATATATATATATATATTTCTTTAAGCAAACTCCAATATTTGCTTCTGGGGGGTCCCTGGTACAAAATATTTTGGTGGCCAAATGCATATCATTTTGGGTGGTCCTTGACATGAAAAAGTTTGAGAACCACTGATATTATAGCAACATAAGTTTTTCAAAAAACTAAGACATTTGTAGAATCCCCCAGAAGCAAAGATTTTAGTTAAAAATGTTTTTAAAAAAAAAGAATATATATATATATTCAAAGATTTGCACAAATGTTCACAATTTATGAGCTTGTATATCTGCTATTTTTTAATAGCCAAATAAATCTAAAATGACTGAGATGCGTTCCCGTATTGAATGGGTTAACAGCATGAGGAAGATGCTAGGATCAAATGTGATTTTTTTGTATTCGTGTCCTTCCACAGAACATGACAGTTGAATTGAAATACATGACGTGCAAACACAAAAGACATCTTTCCTACCCCAGTAGGCCTCATAATAATAATAATAATGTAGACCTTAAATTAATCCCATGTAGTCCATGAGCCAGACAAGATTTCATTATCGAAAGAGTGGGCAAAACCAAACCTATATTAAATTGTTCATAGGGTCAATACGAGTAAATAAATATATGATAACCTCTCCACAGGAGTAGCTTTTTCATGGTTATCACACATTTTGTTATTTTCCCCATACGTACATGACAGGTGAAAAAATGACAACATTTAAAAAAGAGTTATCATAATGAAACTTCCTGAGTTGATTACTTACATGAAGACAATGATTTATCGTATTACACGTTTTCTGAAATTGTATATTTAAATATGCAAATTAGGCATTACGAAAATATGCCCGAATTTGTATAACTTTCCAGAATCAACATTGAAACATTGGACAAAGCCAGTGAACAGAGTGAACATTCTTATTTCATTTTGTTAAGATGTTGGAGTCAAAGGTTTTTAACGAGAGAATATTCAATATCTGGCTCAATTTTGGGGCTCTGGCTCATGGACTAAATGCCTAATTTGCATATTAGGCTAATAATATGCAATATCAATAATATGCATATCTACAAGCTCACAACGCATCGCGACGCGTTGTCAGCTTGTAGATCTGCTATTTTGCTATATACATTTTAGTACTTTTACTTTTGGTACTTTAAGTACATTTTGATACCAAACTTTTGTACTTTTACTCAAATTCATTTTGAATTCCGGACTTTTACTTGTAACAGAGTATTTCTACATTGCAGTATTGATACTTTTACTTAGGTAAAACATTTGAGTACTTTTTCCACCACTGCTTAACACGGCCGAGAATAGCAGATCTACAAGCTCACGTGAGCTTGTAGATCTGCTATTCTCGGCCGTTCTTGTCACGCAACAGAACACATGTCGTGCGATGGGAAAATTGGGTTTTACTGTTCATCTGATTACTGTGGAATTCCTGCCTGGCGACAAACAAACAAAGCAGGAAGTACTGTAGAATAATTTAGAGACTGGTCGAGCAGGAAGGTTGACGAAGGGTTTTTTGAGAAAGATGAAGTTGTGGGAAAACAGCAGGAAGTTATTCACACACACACGCACACGCACGCACGCACGCACGCACGCACGCACGCACGCACGCACGCACGCACGCACGCACGCACGCACACAAACAATGATAAAACATTCTTCAGTTTGTATGAGGATGTAAATGGAAGGCCAAACTGTTCCTCATTCTCATTTATGTATGTCCACATAAAGGAGAATACCTACAGGGACACACTTATAGGTGCAGTAAGGTTACATTCACAAATTCATGGCATATGTCTTCATGATACAATAGTCATGTCACTCAGTACTCTATGGGTATAAGTAACAGCGTCTTCGCCAGTGGTGTAAAGTAGCTAATTACATTTACTACTGAGGTATTTTTACTTTACTGGAGTATTTCCAATTTTCAATACTTTTACTTCTACTCCACTACATCTCGGGGGCCAATATTGTACACAGTACACACCCACACCCACACCCACACCCACACCCACACACACACACACACACACACACACACACACACACAGAGAAAAATATTCTCATTGTCTTGGTATGAGGAAACATTACATTGAAATGCAAACCCATACAGTTCCTGGACACACGACACGCAGGCTTGTAATGGAGGGGAAACTAATTATTTCCGTCAGACAGTTTCGTCTTCTTTTTAACCCCAGGCTTATTTTCCTTCTATTGTTCTTTCTCATCGGACACAGGCTTGACGTCAACAGGCGTGTTGATCAACATTTGCTTTGTATATGTTCTTGTAGTTACCAGTGTGAACGCAGCATGACATCGTTGCTTTCGAAACCTTGTAATCTCTATATTCTAACTTTTAGTGTTTTTTTCCGTAAATTAACGCCCTACTTCATCATACTACTAGTGGGAAAAGTACTCAATTTCTTTCACTTAAGTAAAAGTATCAATACCACAATGTAGAAATACTCTTTTACAAGTAAAAGTGTGGCATTAAATATACTTAATGTACCAAAAGTAAAAGTACTCAATATGCAGAATGTCCCGTTTCACAAATAGCAGATCTATAAGCTTTGAGCTTGTAGATCGGCTATTTCCCAAAAAGCCAAAGTTTGAATAGGGCTGAAGTGGTTAATGCATGTCTTGTAATAATAAACACAATCTACAAAGTAAGTAATAATAAACAAAATTTACAAAGTAAGTATTAACTAAAGTTTTCAAATAATTGTAGTTTAGTAAAAGTACAATATTTGTCTCTGAGATGTAGTGGAGTAGAAGTAAAAGTACTGAAAATTGGAAATGCACAAATGCATCAAAAGTAGCAGATCCGCAAGCTCGAAACGAAACAATGCGATGCGTTTTGAGCTTGTAGATCTGCTACTTTTGCTATGTTTCTGTATTTGAATCCTGAAAAGTAACAGTTTTGGACATACAGTATGAGGTTTCCACTCGACAGAGACGATTTTGATGGAGGCAGATTATTATTGTTTTGTTTTTGTTTTTTGTGTTTATGTTTACATGTGTTGATGATGTCATTTCCTGTTTACAGTGGTGACTGACATGACAGACGACACCACAGACAGCAGCGCACAGGGTAAAGTCCCGCCTACAACACAAAGCTCCTCCCACAACTTAGTTCTTAAAGGGCAAGACCACATAGGTAGAGGTTTGGGTTGTGTAGGTGCACAAGAAATCAAAAATAATAGCTCCATTGACTAGAAATTGATCATTCAAAATATGCTCCTCATTGACTTAGATTGTACAGGGAAACAGCTCTCAAAGTCACTATTTTAGCCCATAAATGAACACAAACAAAGCTGATTCAGACAATATAGAACATCACCAAACCCAGTACTGTTTATTTTTTTTATAAAAATGTCAACTTCCTGTTATACCATTCGAAGATCCGGATTCGCAACTCCAGTCTGGGTTTAATTGTATTAAAAAAAAAACAGTACTGGGTTTGGTGAAGTTCTATATTTGTTTACATTTGTTTATGTGCCAAAAGAGTGACTTTGAGAGCTGTTTTATCGTACAATGTAAGTCAATAAGGAGCATATTTAGAATGATCAATTTCTAATCAATTGAGCAATTATTTTTGATTTCTTGTCCACCTTTGGAGTTACATCATGGTAAGGTTGCCCTTTAAACTGTGAAGTTCACACACACACACACACATATAATTTATATATTATATATATATATATATATATATATATATATATATATATATATATATATATATATATATATATATATATATATATATATATATATATATATATAAAATTACGGCCGGGCCTGTGCGTAACGTGCGATGCCTACCCCAAAAAACAGACATTGAAGCTGTCAACGCACTGCGACATGCCGTGTCGATAGCTTGCAGATCTGTTCTTTTGGGTAGGGCGAGCGGCTGCGCTGCTTCGTCCTCTATGCATGAACCCGAAGTTTACAAATTGGACTCTCACGGATGATCTGATCGTCTGATAAAAATATTAAGCATATGCCAAGTTAAAGGTAGGGTAAGTGATATTTTTTGGTTAAAACAAAAAGTATTTTGTTAAAAGGTTAAAATACTATATTCTGATAGTACTCATTGCTATAGAGTGTTTTTTCAGTAACAGGAGTCTCCCCGTCTCTCCAGCTCTTTAATAAACAGAAAATACATTTTCGGTAGGTGTCAAAATCTCAGCCAATCAGGAGAAAGTACCCATTTTTAAGCTTAATTTGTATAGTGTTTCAGTTCCAATTTTGTCTGCTCATTTCTTAGTGTCATAACTTCCAATTTCACTTGTTTAATCTGTATCCTGATTGAGTTCTCTGTCCTGGTTGGATAAAATTGGAAATGAAACTGAAACTGAAACGAAAGTGCATTTTCTGTTTAATAAAGAGGTGGAGAGACAAGGAGACTCCTAATACTGAACAAACACTCTAGCAATGAGTACTATCAGAATATAGAGCTATTTAACAATTATTTTAACCAACGCAAATCACTTACCCTACCTTTAACTAAAGGTATATAAATGATGCTGAGCTAAACATGTTTCCTTAATTTCGAAGTTTTATAGTTAAACGTTATGATGAAAGTCCCCAGTTCCTCTCACAAAGTGACAGCTGTTGCACTCGCCATGTTTATGAATGGTTAAAAAATCTACAAGCTCACAACGCCTCACAAGCTTGTAGATCTGCTATTTTCAAAAGATTTTAATACATATTAAATTTGGGAAATGGGACATTCTGCATAACTATACTTTTGGTATTTTAAGTATATTTAATTTACTTGCATAATGGGGACACTTTAGTGATTTATTTACCTTGCAGATGTCACCTCACCGCTGTAATTTAATTCATAAATATATTATTCAAAAGTTGTATTTGGAGTGGACTGCTTCAGGACATCTGACAGTTGGCTCTGATATTTTTATGATTCATTTCACTGTATCGCAAAGGGTGTTTAAACTGCTGTGTAGCGTAGGACAGCACTACGTAGTTTACGTAGGCTTTACGTAGGCTTCGTCCAGGAGGTCTTTACGTGCATGCTGTCTCCAGAATGTAGTTTTAGCACACACGTAACGCCATGCGCTTGAGAAACTACGACGATGGTGTCTCCTGAAGCCAGTTTAGATGGCACGTAGGGCACACACAGCTGCTACTAACGAAGATAGTGCGTAGCGGGGTTGCTACTGCGCAGCTGCATGGAGGCTCTTACGCAGCTTCTAGGCTACGCACGAGCTGAAATTCGTTTGGGAAACCCGGCCATTATAGTTAAAGTTTCTTATGTGAAGAACAACCCTAAAAAAACATTTGCCAGTTTTAATAAAACAAGGGTTTTTGTTAGGGCTTCTCACATTGTTTCCCATTTACAGCTGAGCAAATATCCTTTGGTTGACTGTATTTTTATAAATGTTTAAGTGGTGATTGATGCCATTATGTACATGTTTCAATCTGTTGACTGTAATACAGTACATTTATACATATTTTTTATTAATAATAATAATAATATGAATATGAATATGAATATGAATATGAATATGAATATGAATATGAATATGAATAATACTATAAATAATAATAATAATAATACAAATATTATTATTATTATTATCATTATCATCATCATTATCATTATATTTATTCAGCATAATATTTCTTACCTTCCGCTAAGCTGGTGTTAGACCTAAATATGTGGCCTATCCAGTTTCAGTCAGGTTAATGTAGATGAATAAACTGCCGTCAGACTGTCTACAATAAATTATGCTGGAGTCAGAGAATTGGATAGGTCACAAATTTGGTCGCCACACCAGTCACGCTTTATAGTTTTGGCTCGCTGCTTTAAATAAATAAAACATATCTATGATCGCTAATGAGCTAGTGATGAGAGTTTTATTACAGGGTAAAGCTTGCCAGAAATCCATGAATTGATTACTTTTAATGAAGATTACAACATGAAATGAAAAGTTAATGACAAAGACAACAAAGCTAATTAAAATCTTTACACTTTTCAGCTGTGACTGCATCCATGTCTTAGCAGGGAGGAGCCATTAGTGTGAGAGACAATGACCTTCAGGTACACACACACACACACACACACACACACACACACACAGACTCACACGCACACACTAGCAAGCACGCACGCACGCACGCACATAAACACACACACACACACACACACACACACACACACACACACACACACACACACACACACACACACACACACACACACACGCACACACACACACACACGCACACACACACACGCACACACAGTATCAGTGGTGTAAAGTAACTAAGTACATTTACTCAAGTACTGTACTTAAGTAAAATTTGAGGTACTTTTACTTTACTGGAGTATTTCCAATTATAAGTACTTTTACTTCTACTCCACTACATCTCAGAGGAAAAAATTGTACTTTTACTCCACAACAATTCTTTGAAAACTTCAGTTTCTAGTTATTATTACATTATAAAACATACATTAACCACTTTAGCCCTATTTCATACCTAGGCTATTTGAAAATAGCCGATCTCACAACGCGTCACGATGCGACGTGTTGTGAGCTTGGATATCGGCTATTTTCAAACATTTTAGCACTTTTACTTTTGGTACTTTAAGTACATTTTGATACCAATACTTTTGTACTTTTACTCAAGTAAATTTGTAATTTTGGACTTTTACTTGTAGTAGAGTACTTCTACATTGCACTATTGATACTTTTACTCAAGTAAAACATTTGAGTACTTTTTCCACCACTATTACAATATTACATTAGGACAGTATTACATTAATATAACATTCTATAGAACAAATCATCTTAACCAAAAATGTATTTCCGTGTCGATAAAGCCTGCAGTGTGACATTGAAGCAGTATCATACATTAACCTTATATCTGGAAGAACAGGACACTTATGGTATTGTTATTGACTATATGAAATAGATAATTTTGTTATGAATATCCACAGGTTGACAAACTACACATGCTAATGTTTCGGACACTTTATTTTATACTGTGTAGAAATCCACATGACCTGGACATAATGCTCTACACTCGGTGGAAAAAGTACTCAAATTTTTTACTCAAGAAAAAGTATCAATACTGCAATATAGAAATACTCTGTTACAAGTAAAAGTCAGAAATTCTAAATTTACTTGAGTAGAAGTACAAAAGTATTGGCATCAAAATGTACTTAAAGTACCAAAAGTAGAAAGTACTCATTATGCAGAGTGTCCCATTTCACAAGTTTTCAAATGTGTAAAATGTTTCAATTGTAGATCGGCTATTTTCAAATAATAATAATAATCAAAATCTACAAAGTAACTAGTAACTAAAGTTTGTAGTGGAGTAAAAATACAATATTTGCCTCTGAGATGTAGTGGAGTAGAAGGAAAAGTATATAAAAATTAGAAATACTCCAGTAAAGTAAAAATACCTCAAAATTGTACTTAAGTACAGTAGTTACTTTCCACCAATGCTTGAATATGCTCTTAAAATGTCACTTGTGTTAACCATTTGAAACCCAGCTTCCATATTCATTAGCCAATAATAGCTGATCTACAAGCTCTTCTACATCGGCAATTTGTGGCGAAGAGATTTGCTGTAGTGGAAAAAAAGCACAAAAAAAGTACAGATCCAACTCAGTGGACTGTATGACGGGACAATTTCACCATAAATTATAATCTCCACGATATGATTGACCCCTTCAAACCAGGAATGCATCTGTGTCACTTTAGATTTATTTGGCTATTCAAAAATAGCAGATATACAAGCTCATAGCCGCGCTATGAGGTTGTATACACTGGGTGAAAAGGCTGATATGGATACGTGGGCAGGACATTTTTGAGAAAAGACAAAAAAATAGCAAATTTCTGCAAATCTTTGAATATATATTTTTTTAAACTAACATTTGTCAAATATTTTTGTTCCAGGGACCCCCCAGAAGCAAAGATTTGAGTTTTGATTGATTGAATATTTTATTAGGCAGAAATATAAAATAAAAGCACAATTACAGTTAAAAACACTTTGTCTAAAAGGTCCGTCCAAAAAAGTCCTAGCGGTCTTGTTTCTATTGACTTCCAAATTTTCGCAAATGCCGCGCTATGAGCTTGTAGATCTGCTATTTTTGAAAAGCCAAATACATCTAAAGTGACACAGATGCGTTCCCGGATTGAATGGGTTAATGTGAGCATTTATTTTTATTTTGAGAAATGATAATAAGGATTATGGTCCAATCCCTACTCTGCAACGCGACGCGACGCGTGCGGGGGAAGGGGTTCGCGACGCGATGGGACACGAAGATTAATAGTTTTACTTAAGTAAAAAACTTTGAGTACTTTTTCCACCTCTGATTACACACATCCTGATGTTGTCTATTTTATGTTATCGTTGTGTTTCTTCTTCAGAGCCATGCTGGTGTCCACAACACACAGTCCTGTCGCCATGACTACAACACCATCAACAAAAACAACAACAACTACAACAACAACAATAACAACAACACTTAATGAGACAAACTAATTTGTGAAACTGTCCTAAAATCTCTCTGTCTTTCTCTGCCCTCCGTCTCTCTCTCTTTCTCTCTGTCTGTCTGTCTGTCTCTCTGTCAGTGGTGTAAAGTAACTAAGTACATTTACTCAAGTACCGTACTTAAGTACAGTTTTGAGGTATTTTTACTTTACTGGAGTATTTCCAATTTTCCATACTTTTACTTCTACTCCACTACATCTCAGAGGCAAATGTTTTACTTTTACTCCACTACAATTATTTGAAAACTTTAGTTACTAGTTACTTTGCAGATATAACTTATCACATTATAAAACATACATTAACCACTCTAGCCCTATTTTATACCTAGGCTATTTGAAAATAGCCGATCTACAAGCTTGCGACGCGTTGTGAGCTTGTAGATCTGCTATTTTCAAACATTTTAGTACTTTTGCTTTTGGTACTTTAAGTACATTTTGATACCAATACTTTTGTACTTTTACTCCAGTAAATGTTTTATTCCGGACTTTCACTTGTAACAGAGTACTTCTACATTGCAGTATTGATACTTTGACTTAAGTAAAACATATGAGTACTTTTTCCACCACTGCTCTCTGTCTGTCTGTCTGTCTGTCTGTCTGTCTGTCTGTCTGTCTGTCTGTCTGTCTGTCTGTCTGTCTGTCTGTCTGTCTGTCTGTCTGTCTGTGTGTCTGTCTGTCTCTGTCTCTGTCTCTGTGTCTCTCTCTCTGTCTCTGTCTCTGTGTCTCTCTCTCTCTCTCTCTCTCTCTCTCTCTGTCTGTCTGTCTGTCTGTCTCTGCCTGTCTGTCCGTCTCTGTCTCTCTGTCTCCATGTGTCTCATGCTGAATATTTGTAAATCTAATGTGTGTAAATCTGCTTTTTTTGTGTTTGTGTAGTTTGATAGCGTTTTGTGTTCCTGACCACACACACACACACACACGCACGCGCACGCGCACGCGCACACACGCACACACGCACGCACACACGCACACACGCACACACGCACACACACATACATATACACACACTGGCAAGATGTTGTTGTTTTATCGTTCGTTGTAAAACTAAATTGAACAAAAAACATGCGTTGGAGACAGAGGAACACTCAAATAAAGACATACCAGAGAATAAGCATTCACTCACTGTGTGTGTGTGTGTGTGTGTGTGTGTGTGTGTGTGTGTGTGTGTGTGTGTGTGTGTGTGTGTGTGTGTGTGTGTGTGTGTGTGTGTGTGTGTGTGTGTGTGTGTGTGTGTGTAGGTGCGTAGGTGTGTAGGTTTGCGTGTGCGTGCAGTGGTGTAAAGTAACTAAATACATTTACTTAAGTACCCTACTTAAGTACAATTCTGAGGCATTTATACTTTACTTGAGTATTTTCAATTTCCAAAACTTTTACTTCTACTCCTACATCTCGGATCCAAATATTGTACTTTTACTCCACTACATTTATTTGAAAACTTTAGTTACTAAAAAAAAATACTGAAAATAGACGATCTACAAGCTCACAATGCGTCGCATCGCGACGCATTGTGAGCTTGTAGATCTGTTATTTTCAAAAGATTTTTATTTGAAAAGTTGTTACAGTGTAAATGGGACATTCTGCATAATGAGTACTTTTAATTTTGTACTTTAAGTATATTTTGATACCAATACTTTTGTACTTTTATTCAAGCAAATTTAAATGCCAGACTTTTACTTATAACAGAGTATTTCTACATTGCAGTATTGATACTTTTACTTAAGTAAAACATTTGAGTACTTTTTCCACCACTGTGCGGTGTGTGCGTGTGTGTGTGTGTGTATCAGAGACAAGTACTCTATACTTCAATCCTCGCATCCTTCACTCATCGTCTCCTTGTGCCCTAGCCCCGCCTCCGAGCGAGGAGTCAAGTAAGGAGATATGAGGAGAGGAAGGAGGAATCACTCAGAATCAGTGGCGGAAAAAGTACTCTAGTAAAGTAGTGTTTTACTTAAGTAGAAGTATCAATACTGCAATGCAGAAATACTCTGTTACAAGTAAAATGCCTGCGTTACTTGAGTAAAAGTACAAAAGTATTGGCATCAAAATATACTTTAAGTACCAAAAGTAAAAGTTCTAGCTTGTTTGAAAATAGCTACAAGCTGTAAGCTTGACTATTTTCAAATAGCCTATGTATAAAATAGGGCTGAAGTGGTTAATGTATGTTTCATAATATCCATAATTTATATCTGAAAAGTAGCTAGTAACTAAAGTTGTCAACTAATTGTAGTGGAGTAAAAGTATGATATTTGCTTCTGAGATTTAGTGGAGTAGAAGTAAAAGTACTGATAACTTGAAATACTCAAGTAAAGTAAAAATACTTCAAAAAGTACAGTAATATACTTAGTTACTTTACACCACTGCTCAGAATGCCAAAGCCGTTCCATAACTGAATAATAATAATACTAATTATAGCAAATAGTGTGATTTGAAGGAAAAGCTAAATGCCAGAACATGTAATATGGCACAAATGGCTATATGAAGAGTTGAGAGTTCAGTCATGATCAAAATAATCAATTAGAAAAAAAGGATATTCATCTACGTTTTTTAGAGGCAAAACGTGAATTGGCCTGTTATAGCACCACCAAGAGGCCGATTAGAAGATTTGTGGGTGTCATTTCTTCCTTGGCCAACTGGGAATGTGCGTGCACGGCAATCAGACCGGCATATTGGGCAAAACGGTGGAAGCCAATCATAGCCAATCAGAATGGAATATGAAATATCTGACAAATACATCTTGATCACATATAGCAGGGGTCTTCAACCAGTGGTCCGGGGACCACCAGTGGTCCTTGAGGGGGTTCCAGGGGGTCCCCAGCGAAATGTTAACATAGCGTCACAATCATTTTAAGCATTTCATTCTAAAATAGCAGATCAACAAGCTCATAGCGCGGCACCGAGTGCCGCGCTATGAGCTTGTAGATCTGCTATTTTTGAAAAATCATAAAAATGTGTGCATATCATTGAATATATATATATATATTTTAAAGCAAAATGTTTTAACTCAAATCTTTGCTTCTGGGGGTCCCTGGCACCAAACACTTTCAGATGGGGGTCCGCGGCCAAATTTATATCAATTTAGGGGTCCTTGGCATGAAAAAGGTTGAAAACCACTGACATATAGAGATAATGTGTATCGATTTGTAGGTGTAGTATATATATATTTTTTTAAACAGTGAAGTCAAAATTGGCCTCCTGGTGGTGCTGTAGCAGGGCGATGGGAAAACAACTTGGGGCCTCCAGGGAGTGTGAATGCAAAGTTTCACACCGATCGGTCCAATGGTGCCCGAGACTAGCTGTTCACAGACAAGTCATAGAGTCATAGTCAAGTCATAGTCATGCGTCATAGACCTGTTATACTGATAATTAGTGAAAACATGAACAGGTCGTCTCAAGGTGAGAGGACAGCGCTGTGTTAAACAATTGAAGAGATGATATTGAACGAATATCAACAGGTATATTGTTCCAGTCAGAAGGAGCTTTAAACCTAAAAGATTTTTTGGAAACTGAATTAGGTACTTTTGGAACTTCAAAGTAACCCTGTGCACAATGTTTCAAGTGAAATGATCCATATACTGTTTGAGATACTGTGGGTAATTAAAGTAAATATATTTAAAAATGAACTGTACCCAGTGCTGCTGTCGTCTTACTGTGGGAGATGGCAAGTTAAGGATTTCATACATGGTGCAATGATGAGTCATAAATGGACAGCCAAGAGCAAATCTACATAAACAGTTGTATATTGTATTAAGTGGAAGAAGGTTATTTTTAGATGCAGTCTGATAGACTACATCAGCATAATCCATAATAGGAAGTATGGGTAGAGCATTGTAAAACATTTTCTGTAACTAAAGTACTAAAGTTTATTTTTCCTAAAGTGTACTAACGTTTTTAAGTCCCGGATCTTGTCCTAGCTCCACCCCTACGTGCCCCCAAACTATGTGCACTATGTTGGGCAACTGGGACTACAGATAGCGTAGCCTGTAGCAAAGATGCTAATAAAAAGAAACAAATTCTGGTTCATCAGTGCATATGCCACTGGTCAATGCCCAGGTGCAATTGCACATGGATTGACAACCCACTGAAGAGGAGTAGGGATGTTTGGGGGATGTTGCTGCTGAAAAAAAGTGCTTCATCAACGGGGTGAGGGGTGCTGCAGACGCATTCCAGCACTGATTCAGTGCTGTTGTGTCGCCCGGATGTGTTTTTCATTGATTGGTGGAATATTTTTTTGTCAGAAATGTAGACGGCATGTGGGTACAGAAAGACATTAAGGCTAAAATAAGAAAGAAAACATGTTAAACATCAGACGTCTGGGGAGGGGAGGGGAGGGGATGGGACGGGACGGGACGGGACGGGACGGGACGGGACAGGACAGGACAGGACAGGACAGGACAGGACAGGACAGGACAGGACAGGACAGGACAGGACAGGAGTGTAAGAGAACAAAGGTTAAGTGTTTATGAGGAGAGGAGATGGAGGTAACGAGATGGAATGAGAGCCAAAAGAGGAGAGGAGAGGAGAGGAGAGGAGAGGAGAGGAGAGGAGAGGAGAGGAGAGGAGAGGAGAGGAGAGGAGAGGAGAGGGAGTTTAAGGAGTGTAAGATGAGAAGAGGAGTGAAGGAGGGGAGGAGAGGAGAGGAGGAGGGAAACGACACAAAGGCTCCTCACAGCTCAGCACAAAGAAGCACTTCCTGCCAAGTAATGCTTATTTGTTTCCTGTCCCCTGATTGGTTGATGGCCCCCTGACCTGAGCCAATAACAGCCTGACCTCACAAACACACACACACACACGCACGCACGCACGCACGCACACACACACACACACACACACACACACACACACACACACACACACACACACACACACACACACACACACACACACACACACACACACACACACACACACACACACACACACACACACACACACACAGTGTTTGCAGCAGGAAGAGAAATATCAGCCTTTCTTCAAGAGTCAAAAGCTTTTAGCAGTAAGATGGAAACACTGATATCTGTGAGAGAAACTTTACCTTTCAAACCACTTTACCTCTCTCTCTCTCTCTCTCTCTCTCTCTCTCTCTCTCTCTCTCTCTCTCTCTCTCTCTCTCTCTCTCATACTATCCAAAAGTTTCCCTCCCGAACAGTGGTGGAAAAAGTATTGAAATGTTTTACTTTTGAGTACTGTTTTACTTTACTTAAGTATCAATGCTGCAATGTAGAAGTACTGTTACAATTCTGGACTTATACAAGTAAAGTCCGGAATTCAAAATGTACTTGAGTAAATGTACAAAACTATTGGTATCAAATTGTACTTAAAGTACCAAAATTAAAATTACTAAAATGTTTGAAAATGGCCAATCTGCAAGCTCACAACGCGTCGCGAGTTGTGAGCTTGTAAATCGGCTATTTTCAAATAGCCTATAAAATAGGGCTAAAGTGGTTAATGTATGTTTTATGATCTCAGTTTATATCTGAAAAGTAACTAGTAACTAAAGTTTTCAAATAATTGTAGTGGAGTAAAAGTACAATATTTGCCTCTGAGATGTAGTGGAGTAGAAGTAAAAGTACTGAAAATTGGATATACTCCAGTAAAGTAAAAAATACCTGAAAATTGGACTTTTGGTCATTTTATCATTTACTCAGGGTTTTGCTAACCCCCAGACAGTTTTTAAGTTGCTCGATTCAGTATTTATATATTTGATATTCATTTTATCAGACACGCCCCCTTCCTATACAAACCCATTGTAACTTCAAACTCCATTTTAACCATGTTAGATTCGTCGAAAACACCCGTCCTTGGTTCTGGTGACTCACCCTGCCCTCCTAATGCGTGCCGTGTTTTCAAGCACATCTTGACTCTTATTAGGCTACAGGACAAAAACAGCACCTAAAAAACTGAGCCAAAATGATCATCATGATGTACCAGACCATGATGTACCAGACTGAAATAATGTCCCACTGGTTAATTTTTTAACCCTATGTTAACACTTATCCTACCTAAACCCAAAAAGGGAAACATAGCAAATATTTGGAAGTATACAACATACAAATTAACACAATTTCCATACAATTTCGACTCAAGGTATTCATAAAAAATTGGTATTATCAAGATTCAAGCATAGCTTGACACTATTTTAGGGCAAAAAGTGAAAGCCAAGAATGTTCAGATTACATATATATTTGTCATTTTACTAAATACTTGTGTGCGTCAGTCATTGATCATTCTAAATATGCTCCTCGTTGACTTACATTATACGGTGAAACAGCTCTCAAAGTCACTCTTTTAGCATGTAAACGAACGTAAACAACGTTAATTCAGACAATATAGAGCATCACCAAACCCAGTACTGTTTTTTTTTTTATAAAAAATGTTAACTTCCTGTTGATTTCGCTATTTTTATTAGGAAGAGAGGCCAAAAAAGGAGGTATACTATTTTTCCTGTTAGACAGACGACCCCCCCCCCCTTTTTTGTACACTTAGCTTTATTATTATTTTTTTTATTTTTTGTTTGTACATAGTGCTATCTTTTTCTGTATTTTTGTATTGATATTTGAACTGTGGTGCCACTATATATGACTATGAATTGAATACCAAGGACCTCATTGGAAACAAGACCGCAAGGACTTTTTTGAACAGACCTTTTAGACAAAGTATTTTAAATGTAACTGTGCTCTTTTACATTTTTGCCTAATAAAATATTCAACCAATCAATCAATCAATGACCTGCTACAACAATATCATGTGCCCAGCAGGACCCTAAGGTCAGCCGTCCAGAGTCTATTGGTCATTCGCTCCCGGTTGTTTTTAGGATTGATTTTAAAATAATTTTACTTGTTTATAAAGCTCTCAATGGTCTGGCACCTTCCTACCTCTATGACAGTGGTGTCCAAAGTGCGGCCCGCGGGCCATTTGCGCCCCGAGGACACATTTTATACAGCCCTTGGCTTCATTCCTAAATTGTATTATGAACGGCCCGCCTGCACCTTCAAAAAAATAAAAATATTTATAAAAGTGAAAGTTGCATTTTCCTTCTTCGCCTCAGGATGGCAGCACCTTCTCTAGCTCTTGCTTAACCCTAAAACCGAAATAAAGTAACAATAAAACGCCCAAAATCCGCCTGAAAACCGCACAAAAATCCGCCTATAACCGAAAATTAAGCTGGCCCTTGGGTGTTTTCATATTTTCTAATTTGGCCCCCTTTGAAAAAAGTTTGGACACCACTGCTCTATGACCTCCTCCCTAAATACGTTCCAAACCGCCCCCTCAGGTCTTCTAGTGCAGGCCTACTCGAAGTGCCTGAAATGTCATATAAAAAACACGGCGAAGCAGCATTCTGCTTCTACGGTCCGACGGCTTGGAATAAACTCCCATTACACATAAGACAGGCACCCTCTGTGGACAGTTTTAAAGCACAGCTCAAGACATATTTCTTCACTCTTGCTTTTAGTTGATTTTTTTCTCTTCTAAATCTCTGTGTTGTTATTCATGTCTTTACTGTTTTGCTTACTGCCTCACTGCCTGTTATGTATTGTTTTAGTCATTCATTTTATGCCAGTGTTTTTTGCCACTGTTTTATTGTGTATTTTACACATTTTAATTTTTGTTTGTTTTTGTTTTGTTCTGTAAAGCACTTTGCGCTGCATTTATGTCATGAAAGGTGCTATATAAATAAAGTTTATTACGGGGCCAGAGCTCAGCTCTGGACCTGTTTTAATGTTGCCTGTATTCTTCTGTTTCTGCCACTTTTTGCAGTTCTGGGTGAACCGTGCTGTCACTTTTTACGAAACTCGGCCATATGGTAGATGGTCATGAAAAACGATCAAGAAATAATTCTCACAATCTTTCGTCAAAAGGTGGCGCTATAGCACTCAATTGAAAATGCCAACTTTGAACAGGTACAACTCATGCCCTGTTTGACCTACATCCATAAAACTTCAATACACACATGCGTCTTCTCATGATGAACAACTTTTACCCTCTGACTTTTGACCTCTGACCTTTAGATCTCCCACCATTTTGAATTATATGAAAAGCAGCTAAAACCTATCTCCTCCTGGGATTTTGGAGCTGCACGAAACTTTTTACACATGAACTTTGGACCTATGCCGACTCAACGGTGCAAGCGGATTTTCCATAAGTGAAAAAATGAAGCTTTAATGAGCCAATGAATATTGCAGTTTTATGACAATTATTCATCTGCCCCTATCACATACATGCAGACTCACATTTCTTTGAAACTTTGCGGTAATGTTGAGGGTAATTCCAAATATCACTGAAACCAATCTTACTCCAATTGGTCAAAGGGGGGCGCTATAGCGATTTTTTGAAAATGCAAACCTTAAACAGGCAAGTCATGCCTCGTTTGGCCGACAGCCATTAAACCTGCTTACACATGTGCCTTGACTCATGAGGAACACATCTATCACGTTGACCAGTAAGCTCCGCCCTTAGATTGTCCGCAATTTGGAGCAGTTTGAAAAACACTTAAACCCAGGATTTTCCAGCTATTTGCGTGAAACTGTATCATCTGTGTGGTCTCTTTTTTCACAGTTTCTGTCTGTTGGTCCAATGCCTTCTCCCTTAAACGAATGCCTCACAACACCAAGGTTGCCAGTTCAAGCCTCACTTGATGCAGGCTTCATTAAAGTTGCATTGCACACAACATGACTGTATCAGTGAATACATGTGCAATTGTTAAACATAACATGAAATGCTTAACAAAATTTGTTTGTCAATTTTCTGACATAATTATGTTCTTGTAGAAAGTGAGCAACAGCAACAGTCCACCTGGCCTATTCCCATGGATTGGATCTACCCACCTCACCTGCTGTCATTCCCTCTCAATCCATAATCACACCTGCCCTCACTCACTCCTCATTAGTCTCTCTCTCTCTCTCTCTCTCTCTCTCTCTCTCTCTCTCTCTCTCTCTCTCTCTCTCTCTCTCTCTCTCTCTCTCTCTCTCTCTCTCTCTCTCTCTGTGTGCCTTAGAACCTCAAGGTTGCCAGTTCAAGCCTCTCTTGATGCAGACTTCATTTAAGTTGCATTGCACACAACATGATTGTGTCAATTAATGCAAGTGCAATTGTTAAAGATAACCTGAAATGCTTATTTGAGAGTATGTCTTTTCAATGTATGACATACTTCATTCTGAAAATAGCCGATCTACAATCTCAAAACTTTTCAGATAGCAACGTGTTTCTGAGCTTGTAGATCGGCTGCTTTCACTGGTTAAATGTTATCTTCAACAGACAACCTCAGCCTAGACAAAGCTATAGCACTATAGGTAGTGTTGCAGCCTGTCAATCCGAAGGTTGAGGGTTTGATTCCTGTTAATGGCAATAGGTTGAGACATCCATTCTGCTTCCATCTTTCTCTCTCTTCAATCTATTATGTTTCCATGTCTCTCTCTCTTCAATCTATTCCGTTTCCATGTCTCTCTCTCCGCCCTTAGATTGTCCGCAATTTTGAGCAGTTTGAAAAACACTTAAACCCAGGATTTTTCAGTTATTTGCGTGAAATGGTATCATATGTTTGACCTCCGTTTTCACTGGATCAGGTCTGTTGGTCCAATGGCTTCCCGCTTAAGTGAATGTTTCCATGTCTCTCTCTCTCTCTCTCTTCAATCTATTCCGTTTCCATGTCTCTCTCTTCAATCTATTCCGTTTCCATGTCTCTCTCTCTCTCTCTCTCTCTCTCTCTCTCTCTTGCGGGGCGGCCATAGCTGAGTGGTTAGTGAGCCAGCCTAGGGAGCCAGAGGCCCTAGTTGCCCCAGGTACGATTCCAGGCCAGGCCAGCAAATGAAATTTGTCCCTGAGCAAGACTCTTAACCCCTAATTGCTCACAGGCCCTCATTGGAAACAAGACCGCAAGGACTTTCATGGACGGACCTGTTAAAGGAATTATCCTTATCTCTTCAATCTATTCCGTTTCCATGTCTCTCTCTCCGATCTACAATCTCACAACTTTTCAGATAGCAACGTTTTGTGAGCTTGTAGATCGGCTACTTTCACTAGTTTTCGTTCCGAGGAGACACCAAAATGCCTTTATTGGTAAATAGTACGTGAACCAGTGATCTAGAGTAGTTCGGGACACAGAGGGTTGGTTCATAATGGACGGAAATACTTATAAATATCAACAGACACTACCAGGGAGGCCATATATCTAGCTCAATGAGAAGAGAGGTAACCTCCGAGTCCGTAGATCGCTGGTTCGATCCCTGTCCACGACAATGTATTGAGGTGATCATGATTTGGCATTCTTGGGTTTACACATAGTGTTTCTTGAGGATAGGCTTAGGCGTTGTTTTACTGAGGTTAGGGTTAGTGAGGGTTTAAAATGCTCATTTGTTAATTGCATGGTCTTCTTTCTCTCAAGTTCATTCTTCTATGTTTCTATGGCTTATTGTGCATATTACTTATCATTGCTTCTTTCTGTTTTCTTTCTGCATTCCCTGGCCCCGCTTATCGCTGCTTGCAGCTATATTTATTATTATTATTCCTCGTACCAGGTTGGCGGCCATAGTTGAATGGTTAGAGAGCCCGCCTGGGAAGCCTAAGGTTCGAAGTGTCCCTGAACAAGACACTTAAGCCCTAACTGCTTCCCCCTCCGCATTCCCCCACGAGATGAAGAAAGATAATAAAAAATAAAAGAAAATGTATGGAATAAGGATAAGGATAATTCCTTTTAACAGGTCGTTCATGAAAGTCCTTGCGGTCTTGTTTCCAATGAGAACCTGTGAGCAATTGGGGTTAAGAGTCTTGCTCAGGGACAAATTTCATATCATCGGCACATATGCTGGGATAGCCTGGAATCGAACCTGGGGCAACCAGGGCCAGCTGGTTCCCTAGGCGGGCTCACTAACCACTCAGCTATGGCCGCCCCGAATGTCCTTCCACAGGTCTTGAGAGCTGGAACGAAAAAAGGTCAGCCTCTGTGGAATTTTTTAGAGCCACTTACAAACATTACTGTTTAAACAAGCATTAGTGGAATGTCTCAGATTTTTTGTTTTTTTGTTGTTTTTAAGCTGGAGGAGGCGGAGGAGGAGTTCCCCCGCCGGATGAAAAAAGGTCAAAAACTAAAATGTATGGAATGCCCTTCTACAGGTCTTGAAAGCTGCAGCCTCTGGACATTTTTAAGAACCACTTGTGGAATGTCTTAGATTTGTTTGTGTGTGTTTTTGTTGTTTTGAATGTTTCATGCTGTGTTTTTATTTCTGTTGTATGTCAAGCACTTTGTGAGTTCTCTCTGTGAGAAGTGTTATATACTGTTCAAATATAATGTACATACTTACTTACTTCACCTCACGTTCGGAAGAGTTGTTGAACATGTTTCACCAGGCAGGTCATGTCATTTGTTAATGAGGTAATCAAACGTGCACTGCACTGGCTATGACGACATTAGAGACTATGGATGATGATGGTGCTGTTGTTCCCCAAATGGAAGGAACGTTTTAAGCCTAGCCTGCTCTTAAACTAACAGTGTCTGCCTCCTGGACCAAACCTCGAAGATGGTTTCAACAGGAGAATAGAGCATCGCAGTTCCCGCCCACTTCCTGGTTTTTCGTGGTGCCGGAAGGAACAACTCAATGCATTTTTCCCATTGACATTTCCAAAAATATTTATATCTATTAATTTAAGCCTCGAATCAAGCCATCATGACATGACATGAATCATGACCATAAAACTTTTTTTTCTGTGATTTTTTTTATTTTATATTTAATTATATGATATACTATATTTAATAAATACCCTTTGTTTTGCCGTTTTCAAAAAAAAATAATCACAGAATCAAACGTTTTATGGTCATGATTCATGTCATGTCATGATGGCTTGATTCGAGGCTTAAATTAATAGATAAAAATATTTTTGGAAATGTCAATGGGAAAAATGCATTGAGTTGTTCCTTCCGGCACCACGAAAAACCAGGAAGTGGGCGGGAACTGCGATGCTCTATAGCCTGATAGTTGAAAGTTCTCTAGGTTGAGATTCTAGGAGCCACAAAGTAAGCCTTGATCATAGCCTACTGGGAATGCAGGGACGCAGACGTGTGCACTCACACACACGCACACACACGCAATCTTTAAATACACACTCCAAGGATTATGAGAAAATAGTCGTCAAGAAAACTTTCAACAAGTATTTAGTAAAAAGACAAATATAGATGTAATCTGGACATTGTTGGCTCAGTTTAAAAAAAATGCCCAAATTAGAGGCAAGATATGCTTAAGAATACCAATTTTAATACATTCCTCGAGTCCAAATTGTATGGAATATGTGTTTGTTTGTATGTTGTATACTTCCAGATATTTGCTATGTTTCCCTTTTTGGGTGTAACATAGGGTTACAAATTAACCCTGTGGGACATTATTTCAGTCTGGTACATGGCAGAATTTTAAATACACACGTCAAGGATTAAGAAAATGCAGTTGGTAAGAACTATTTAGTAAAAACCGAAATATATGATATGAACATTTTCAGCTCAGTTTTTTTTGTGCTGTTTTTGTCCTGTAGCCTAATATAGAGTCAAGATGTGCTTGAATCTTAATAATAACCACTTTATTCCTTGGGTCCAAATTGTATGGGATTTATTTTATCTTGTCTCCGGATGTTTAAGTTATGGGGGGCGTGTGGCGTGTGGCTCCTGGATTCTGACTGTCCAATGTTGGCAGCCCTGCAATTATGGCCTGATGATTCTGGTTTTACTTATGGATCTAGGCTGGCATCTATCCACAAGTTTCCTAGGGCGTTGTGGGCGTCGATTTCATTGGATATCATTGGATTTCATTGGATCAAATCAACAGGAAGTGATGCCCACAACGCCCTAGGAAACTTGTGGATACACAACTGTCCATATAGGTCCAAATTAATCACATGCACAGAATTACTTCAAATGATTATGAATATCCAGTTATAAATTGATCATTGTAACCTACCTGGTGTAATTCTATGAGCAACAAAAACACTTATATCTCTGTGTTGGAAATTGGGATAATGCATCTCTCCAATATGCCTAATGCCTGTTGAAGTTTTGCTTAATTGTTCAACCACCATCGTTAAGACACTTGTTAACGGCTTGTTAACGACCGTCATTGATTCTAAATAGACCAAGTTGTTACTTGATTTGAATTCTTTGTATCCTTTGAAATAGAGAGGGGTCATTGACCACTGTTCTGCTGTACTTAACACATTGATTGCCTAGAACGAGTTAACTCTGAGTCGTTTTTCAAATCCATCACTTGATTGCCAAGATCGAGTGAACTCGTGAAAAAAAAAAGACCCAAAGACCAAGGAGATATGATTTTTCGAAGATCTAGACTTCTATCCACTTCCTTGTTAACTTGAAACGCGGAGCCCTGCTTCTAAATTTCGCCTATTTTCGCCGTTTTTTCCGTCTTCACGCCGTTTGGTGCCCCCCCCCAGGTTGGTGCCCTGTGCTTCAGAACCTCAAGTATCGTTGGATAAGCCACCACTGCTTAAAAGGTATATAAAAATGGGACTATTTTATCAATTCAAAATTGCATAACCCTCCCTTGGATTCAAAGTCAAATTAGCTGACCCTCCCTTGGACTAAAATTAGAAAGCCATGACCCCCTTCTGTAAATTTCGACTGGTCCCTTAATTCGGTTAATAAGGTACAAAAAATGTTTTATTTTTCTTTTATCTTCATCCCAAAAGTCGGGGGGATATCCCTCCCCCCAATGGAACTGAGTATGTTCAATCCCCCCCCCCTGCGCCCCTGGTATCCGATATTTCATATTCCATCCCAATTACTTCCGTTTTGAACTAAATGCCTCAAATCATGAACCCGATTTCCGTGATTTTTTTACGCAAATTCCCACTTGGCAGAGGAAGAAATGCCACCCTTTTCTCATTGGCCTGTTATAGCGCCACCAGCAGGTCTAATGTAGCAAAACAATTTTTTGGAACAAAATGCCTCAAATCATGAATGCAGTGTCCGATTGCCGTGAAAGGCCTAAGAAGAAATGGCACCCTTTTCACATTAGCCTATTATAGCGCCACCTGGAGGCCGAAATAACCTACCTGACCTGGCGGAAACCTGTGCTCCGAGGAGCACTTTTTTTTAGTTTAATCTGTATTCTACTGATGTTGTATCGCTTGTTGTCAAGCATTCTTGCCATTCTAATATGATATCTCTGTTGTCGGGCAGAAACCAGCTTTGTCCAAAATATTAAAGAGGTGGTGCCATGGTTTTGCACTTTTTCTGTTTTTCATGTGTCTATGAGGTTGATAGAACTTCATTTAGCCCCCTGGTGGTGGTTTTATGGTGTTTTATGTCTTCTCTGACTATTTTGAGTTTCTTCCTGGAGGCTGAAACCTTGAGGGTCAAACGTGCCAATAGAGAAACAGCGCTTTAGTGACATAGTAAAAACATACCCTCCCCCTCATTATCATAACACAACAGGTGTGGGCATGAGGAGGAGGAGGGACTAGGACAGGTGGGTGGTGCTAAAGTGGTGGAGGAGGTGCTAAGGTGAGAACCAGGTATACTTAATGAACTGGACGCGTGTCCACATAAAAACATAATTTTAACAATTTCTGTACACTTTTTTGAAAAAAATCTTCCTCCTAGAATAACCATAATACCTGATGATTATGTTTTAGGGGGGGGGGGGGAATCACTGAAAATCACGGCACCCCGTCTTTAACTTTTCAGGAAATGTAAAAAAAAAAAAAAAAACATGTTTTTAAAACTCAATACTGCCTTATCAAAGTTGGAAGGGTAACTTTATACATTGCCAGATATTTGAATGTGTCCTTGTATTATCATCACTTTACCTAAACACAGCTCAAGTGGAGTTAGGAGGTTTTTGACCATCAATTCGTGTGACTTTGCCATTCTATCTAATGGGTGGCAAACCACCTAACTCTGCAAGTTGTAGTTAGGTGGTTTGTTCGACAGTTTGAGGATCCAATGGAGTTAGGAGGTTTAGTCAAAAGCACTTTTTAATACTTTTCATTGGTTCAATATTTGTAAAACACACACAGACGTAAAGGGTGTTCAAAACGTATTAAAAATAAAAATAAAAGTTGAAAAGTTGAGATAGCTGGTTTCTGCCCGACAGCTAGTGGTGGAAGAAGTACTCGGATATTTTAAGTAAGTAAAAGCAATACCATAATATAGAAATACTCTGTTACAAGTAAAAGGCCTGTGTTCAAAATGTTACTTAAAAGTACCAAAGTATTTGTATCAAAAGTGAAAGCACTAAAATGTTTGAAAATAGCTGATGTATAAAATAGGGCTGAAGTGGCTAATGCATGTTTTATAATATAATAATTTATATCTGCAAAGTAACTAGTACCTAAAGTTTTCAAATAATCGTAGTGGAGTAAAATATATAATTACAATATAATTACAATATAAATACAATATTTGCCTCCGAGATGTAGTGGAGTAGAAGTAAGGAAACACTCCAGTAAAGTAAAAATACCTGAAAATTGTACTTAAGTACAGTACTTGAGTACATGTAGTTGCTTTACACCACTGCAGACAGCGACAATATCATGCATTGCATTATTATGTATTTTATGTGTGGTCTGTTGTCTGCTTATCTGTCTTAAAGCAGCTTTTGATCCTTATAGTCAATATGAGTACAGTATTGCTATTACATATCCCATGACTTCAGTACACACATACAAGACTGCTTTGTTTTTGAGGAGGAGAGGGAGAGGAGGATATGCTTGTAGTTAAGAGGAATTTTGGCAAGCTGTATAATACAGTTAATGTCACCTCAATAAAGCCTTTCTATATCTTAGTAAAACGTGCGAGTACTTTTTCCACCACTGCCCAACAGCCTCGTATCTAAGATGCACAGAATGCTGAGTAATGAACTGAAAGATGTTAGAAATATTTGACAAACTATCTAAACATTTTCAAAAAACATCTGCTTCCTGATCCCTGCATAGCCTTCCTCGGAGATGATGGTGACACAATGTTAATTGATGATGGTCCTGAAAAGAAACGTAGCTTATTATACGACCGTGTATACTATGTCAATGGTTCTCAACCTTTTCTGCATCAGGGCCACCCATATAGGACCACTTGGTCAGAATGGTGGCCATGTGCATTTTCAGAGTATGTTATATATATATATATTATTAACGCAAGAACAATGGCTTCCATTATATCATGCTAACTTTCCAGGAATAGAAAGCCTGCAGTTTCTATTAGCTTGGATTCACCATCGATGATGTCACTGGTAGACGGGATTCTGAACTGTCCACAGCCCTCTGACATCTTATAATGAGCATTAGTGAGGACCAATTATATGAAGCTAGGTTGAAAATGGGTGTATTTTTCCTCTAAGTTTATTGAGCAAAAGGGAGGAGTAGAGGAGCAGACTCTCAGTGCATTGAATGGGACATTATCACCTTTTAGCAGACCATTGAATAGGCAAGTAGGCGACATACTGACCCGCCATTTATCAGACCATTCATTGGGTGTTATCAGGACATACCGACCTACCAACGGAGATGACTTACATAAAGTTAAGTTTCGGTTTTGGACCGCGATAGAGGCACGCAGTCTCAAGCGAACTGGAGCCACAAGAGGGAGCTAAAGCGAGCGAGTGGACGTGCCGAACGTTGCAAATTACAACGTATTAATCAGTTGAGACTCAAGACCTCAAAGGTATAGGTTTTTATTTAGTCTCTGTAAAATAGCATATGCGTCCACTGGACGCAACTTTAGTCATATGACGCGGGACACACACCTAAAATCATCACTGCAAATACCAGGGCACAATTTTAACTAATGAACCATAGACCCTGGAGTATCTGGGATGGGCCAACTCTAACCCATGGCTGATTTAAGCTTTCACCTGACCTGAGTCTAATTCGTTTAACTACACACCTGTTGTGCATTGAAGTAATTAATGGAGACAGGATAAATCTTTCATCCCCCACCGTCTCTGTCATGACAGGTGGAGTTTCTGGCTTTATATCTTATTTCCTTGAGGCTATCTAACCACATTGGTCCGTAAACCAAAGCAGGGCAAGCAATTTGTGACTACTTGGAAATAATGAGTGCTTTTTGACCTGAAACCTTAGCTGTCGTCTCTCTGGCCTGTCCAACAATTGAGCCTGTTAGAGAGGACATTATACAACATCTGAAATCCTCCTCCTGCTGCCTTGATATTCTGCCAACAGGCTTTTCCCACTAATGTTTCAAGTTGCATGGCCACAGATATTGTACAATTATCAACATGTATCTGCTCTCAGAAGGCTCTTCACTGACCCACCTGACCCTGAAAACTGCCCCACCACTCCAACAATAGTCTAGACATATCAGGCCCGGCGCCAGCAGAGTATCAATGAGGGGGTATTTGAAATACTAAAGGGGGGAAACGTAACACAAATTATTCCAAGTAAAAAAAAGAAGAAAGAAAACACAGCCCCTTGGAGGCCTACACCAAGGCCAGCGCCAGAAGAAAAGACATATGGGTGCCAATAATCCATATAGGGACACACACAACATTAGATTATATATCTATAAATCAACAACAAAGCCAGCTTCAAAGCGGTGTGCGTGCCATAATTAGTTAAAAGACATTGATAAATCGCTCAGATTGCTGAACGACATGTCAAAATGTTTAAATTATGCTTTTAACAAGTACAAATATATAGCCAATATAGCATAGTCCTAGTGTAAGGATTTAAGAACTGGACTGATATGCCCAATTGTCTTGGTATTAGTAAGGAGTCGAATAGCAGCGTTCTGAACCAACTGCACATATATATATATATATATATATATATATATATATATATATATATATATATATATACATATCTTTAGGGAGACCTGTATAAAGACACCATTACAATAGTCAAGTCTACTGAAGATGAATGCATGGACACGTTTATCTGAGACATAGTCCTGCTGAGATATAAGTCATTTTTTAAGCCTTGATATATTTTAGTAGGCTGACTTTGTGATTGTGTTAATGTGGCTGTTTAAATTCAGGTCTGAGTCTGTGACTACACCAAGGTGTTTGACTTGGCTAGAGGTCTTTAACATTACCGATTGGAGTTGGGCACTGACTTTTAATCTCTTCCTTGGCTCCAAAAACTATTACTTCAGTTGTGTCACCCAACAACAGGCTCTATGCATGGCAGCCATATTGGCAAGAAAATGGCCTTACTTACTTACAAATGATACTAATCAAGGCTCTGTTCCATGTAGTGTAGCAGCGTCTGACCGGACTGTTTGACCCGAATGAAACAGAGCCTTAATTAGTATCATTGGTAACACTTGTGAAAGGAAGCCCATTTTCTTGCCAATATGGCTGCCGTGCATTGAGCCATTGAGCCTATTGCAAATGAAATGTGGGTCAGCATTTGTCACTGAAGGTTGTGGCAATGAATTCACATGGATAACATTGTCCGTACGTGGCGCGATGACATTCGTAGCAGCACAAAAAAAAAGTCCTTCAATGAATGAACACATATGCGGGACACACAGATTGACAGGCGCGTTGCGTTCAGATGGCTGTGTACAGAATACACGCAATAATATCCTGCTGCATTGTCACTATCAAACTGATCCACACATTTTGGAGTTGTGAATTGTATTAGGCTATTATTATTATTATTTCAATTTAAATAAGATCCCTTTTCCTGTTCATCTGGCAAAATCACATCACGTCACATTGATTGATGCTTTTATTGGCTAAGAAACTGCACTGTACTTGAACTACAGTAACGTTATCTTTACAGGTCTCCCTAAAAGATCACCATAAATAATGTTAAATCTGCTAGAAGTCGTTTCATTTCAGTCAATAGACACGTCCCATGTAAACATGATGATTCACATTGGTCAGCATATCATTATTTATTCAACTAAAGTCTTTCCATTGAACATACAATTACAATTTCCCTGACTTCATCTCAATATAGTTATAGTTGTTGCTCTCTGTTTTTTTTTCTTTGCC
>NC_137613.1:54407773-54410273 GCF_963280865.1 Gymnoscopelus braueri
CATATTTTAGTCTAGTTTTAGTCGACTAAATATCATAAGATTATAGTCGACTAAATCTACAGTTGATTTAGTCGACTAAAATCTATTTTGGCGGTGCCTTGATGGTGTCGTAATGGCTGATTTTACACTTGGTTGCATGCCGATTTCAGAGCGCAACACCCGAGCGCAACCAAACATAAAATGACTTGTCTTTTAGTTCTACTGGATCTCTTCTCCACTCGTCGCTCACTAACATTTTAGTCTAGTTTTTATTTGTTGACGAAATTGTCAATATATTTAGTCTTCGTTTTAGTCATCATAGCCTAGTTTTTATTTAGTTAATATTTAGTTTTCGTCAGTGAAAAAAGGTAGTCGACAAACATTTTTCGTCATAGTTTTAGTCCCTTTTTGTGTCCGCTCCTGAATCTGTGAAATGTTGACCACTGTCTCCTTAGGGTCCTGGGTGGGTGGGGGTTCTGACACCATGGTGTTTGTTTAGGACATATAGCAGACGCTCTTATTCAGAGCGATTTACAATAAGCAATGGTAATCACATACATAGAATAGGCCTACAGACAGTGGTTTAACTTAAGTAAAAGTATCAATACTGCATAAGTAGAAGTACTCTGTTACAAGTAAAAGTCCGGAATTAAAAATGTATTTGGGTAAAATTACAAAAGTATTTGTATCAAAATGTACTTAAAGTAACAAAAGTAAAAGTACCAAAATGTTTGAAAATAGCAGATCTACAAGCTCACAACGTGTCGCGATGCGACGCGCTGTGAGCTTAATGCATGTTGTAAATGTAATCATTTATATCTGCAGAGTAACCAGTAACTAAAGTTTTCAAATAATTGTAGTGGAGTAAAAGTACAATATTTGCCTCTGAGATGTAATGGAGTAGAAGCAAAAGTATAGACAATTGGAAATACTCCAGTAAAGTAAATGTACCTCACAATTGTACATAAGTGCAGTACTTGAGTAAATGTCCTTATTTAATTTACACCACTGCCTACAGAGAGACAGTGTGGTGCCTCAGGAAACTAGGATCACAGGTAAAGAATGAACCTAGCATCTGATATGAGCAACATGCTATCTATATACCATTCTGTACATGTTAAACAGGACACCAGCTATACAATGAACCTGTATAAACGATATACTATCTAAATAAAAATATGTACATTGAAACTGTAGCATACCAGGTAAACAACGAACCTAGCATCTGTTTAAATGCCACCCAAATTACATTTCTAACATTTTGGTCAAGAAAAACATGAAAAACCTACTAAACGACAGCGTGGAATAAACTCCCATTACACCTAAGTAAAGCACAGCTCAAGACCTCAAGACTCTTGCTTTTAGTTCATTTTTAAATCTCTGTTATTCATGTCCTCACTGTTTTGCCTGATTCACTGCCTTTTGATATTATTTTAATGTTGTTTTATGCTTCTCTTTGTTTTGCTTTATTGTTCAATTAGTTGTCCTTTTTCTGTAATTGTATTCTTGCTCTGTAAAGCACTTTGAGCTGCATTTCATGTCATGAAATGTGCTATACCTATAAAGTTTATTATTATTACTATTATGAAAACAAGTGATCGAGTTATGTGTGCATATAGTAGCCTTATCTAGGTCCATCGGTAGCATCAATGGAGAGAGAAGGTGGCAGGAAGGGGTAAAGGGAGAGTGAAGTGCTAGGGGGTGAGGTGGAGTCTGAAGAGGTGAGTCTTCATTCATAAATTATAGCAGTAGTAGTAGTAGTAGTAGTAGTAGCAGTAGCAGTAGTAGTAGTGGTGGTGGTGGTGGCACCAGTAATCATTATAATTTTGATGGATTATAAACTAAGTAGGCTACTGTACTTGAGTAAATGTACAATTTGAGGTATTTTTACTTTACTGGAGTATTTCCAATTTTCTGTCTCATCTCAGAGGCAAATATTGTACTTTTACTCCACTACAATTATTTGAAACTTACTTACTCACTAGTTACTTCGTAGATTTTGATTATTAGTGCAAAACATACATTAACCACTTAAGCCCTATATTGGGCCGTTTGAAAATAGCCTACAAGCTCACAATGCGTCGCGAAGCGACGCATTGTGAGCTGTAGATCTGCTATTTTCTAAAGATTAGTTTACACATTTGAAAACTTGTGAAATGGGACATTCTGCATAATGAGCACTTTCAACTTTTGGTACTTTAAGTACATTTTGAAACCAACACTTTTGTACTTTTACTCAAGTAGACTTTGAATTCCGGACTTTCACTTGTAACAGAGCATTTCTACATCGCAGCATTGACACTTTTACTCAAGTAACAAATGTGAGTACTTCTTCCACCACTGATTATCAGTATTAGCTGTTGCAATAGTAGAAATAGCTGTATAACCGTATCATTAGTAGTAATAGTAGCAGTATTAATATCACTATCAGTGGTAGTAGGGGGCTAGGTCTGTGTAACCCCGCCTCCTAGTGTGTGTGTAATGGTCAGTGTGTCTATAAAGTGTATAGAGGCTTCACCGG